>NW_017307690.1:57046-112744 GCF_000935625.1 Nanorana parkeri
CCCCCCCCCCCCCCCTTCCCTCCCCTTCTACATCAGCCTCTATGTCAGCTGCAGCACCAGGAGAAGTACTAGTGCTGCTGCTTGAGAATAAAAGAGCACAGACAAGACAGGGGAGAATGAACGGCAGCTTTCAGCACTACTACCATGGACTGCCTGGGTCACTTGGCTGCGCAGAGGAGCTGAGAGAAGGAGGATACCTGAAGCTCCCTAGAAGTTGAGGCTTCTCCTACAAGCACATGCATTGCTGTCACCCAGGGCAATGATCCATTTACTATTTTCAAAGTCTGCAAGAAATCCTCACCTTGCCTCCCACTTCCACATAAGTTTTGCCTGCTCGGACTGCACCAAACAATAACAACTTTCATGCATATTATAAAGGCAATAGCCATCAAGTAATCCCTGCAGGACAGCTTGAATGAACCAGGAGAGCTGACTTTTTATTTTGGGGAGAAGCCAACACTGCTAAGGACGACAGCATCATTTGTGAATGTAACAATGGATGTCCTCTGTGCCTGAGAATGACACCTACCAGCACAGATGAGGTGATTATTGAGGTCTCCATCAATATTACGTTCTATAGAGCAATAATGCCATTATTTTATTTTTTTATTTATACAGCAGTTTGTGTGCTAACGATATAAAGGCATTGAATGGTTAACTTAAATCAGAATCAGCTAGATGACAAGTGTACTAGATTTCTTGATGCTGTTTGCAATTACCGGTAATATGGATGGATGATCGGATTTGCTTTATTAGTGCAGACTGATACTTGCTTTATTCAGCATTTGGAGATTTGAGTTCTATTTTTTTTGCATTGTTTTATTAAAGTTGTGGATCCATGAGCCATCACCAAGCACGGTGTAAAAAAAAGCACAATTTGGTCACACCATCCACTTCTGAAGGACCTGTGCTGTCATCAGGGATTTCCAACCTTATGTTCGTTTCAAGATGATGGGGCATCAACGTGTCCTGCTCCCTGCGGCTACTCTCCATCCCCTGGAGGTTTCCTTTATGCATTAAGCTACCTGAATGCTCAAAACTCCGTGATGGAACCACAAAGCCAGTGTCAACCGATCGCTGACGATCTGAATGTCTCCCAAACCAATTACTCCAATGATGGAACAAGTTGCATTGCAAGTCTGGACAACCACGGGCAGGAGTTTGAGCTGTCCTTCTGGAGCATCGTCCTTACTATCATATTGGCTCTCTTTACTCTGGCCACTTTGTTGTCCAATGCATTTGTCATTGCAACAGTCTATCAGACCAGAAAATTGCACACCCCTGCCAACTATCTCATAGCATCGTTGGCATTCACAGACCTTTTAGTGTCTATTCTCGTTTTGCCAATCAGCACCATGTATACTGTAACTGGCAAATGGACTTTGGGGCAGGTTATATGTGATATGTGGCTATCGTCTGATATCACTTGTTGCACTGCATCTATTCTCCATTTATGTGTTATAGCCTTAGATAGATACTGGGCTATCACTGATGCAGTTGAATACACCAAGAAAAGGACTCCAAGAAGGGCAGTCATTATGATAGCTCTAGTGTGGGTCTTCTCAATATCGATTTCCATGCCCCCACTTTTTTGGCGTCAATCAAAAGTGGAAGAGCTCACTCAGTGTGCTGTGAATACAGATCATGTTTTGTATACCGTGTACTCTACAGTTGGGGCATTTTATATCCCTACATTACTTCTCATAGCCCTTTATGGGAGAATTTATGTAGAAGCCAGGTCTAGAATTCTGAAACAATCTCCAAAGAGCACAGCCAAAAGATTGACAAGGGCTCACCTAATTACGGACTCTCCAGGTTCTTCTTCTGTGTCCTCCACCAATTCAAGGGCTGCAGAACTGTCAAGTGACACAGGTTCTCCTGTATACCTGAATACAGTCAAAGTGAAAGTGTCCGATGCTCTATTAGAAAAGAAGAAGATCATGGCTGCCAGGGAGAAGAAGGCTACCAAGACTTTGGGAATTATACTTGGAGCTTACATCGTGTGCTGGTTACCATTTTTTATCATCTCACTGGTTATGCCCATCTGCAAAGAAGCTTGCTGGTTTCACCCTGCTATATTTGACTTTTTCAATTGGCTTGGATACGTTAACTCTTTAATAAACCCTATCATCTATACAATGTCAAATGAGGACTTCAAACAAGCTTTTCACAAACTGATACATCGTTGTAGCTGCTCCTCATGAATCTAGCCACCATGTACTTCTTAATTCTACATGAATGCACTTGCTTGGGTCTGATGTCACAGGTAAGTTCCCCTTCTTTCTGACTGCAGATAACAGAGGATAACTAGGTGAGGTCAGGTATGAGATGGCAGAGCAGCATCTCCGTGTCCCCTGTATATGAGTATGCCTGATCTGTGGTAGGTGGACCACGTATTGCCTACTACCTTCACTTTGTATTTTCCCATAGCAGATGAAATGCAGCTTTTGGAAAATTCTTTCTGAGATGTGCTTGTGTCTACCGTGTTTATTGGATCGATCAGCAGATTTGTTTTCCAGTTAATGGAGTTCAACCTGAGTTAACCAATTTGCTGATGAAGCATCTAATTGAGGTTCAATAGACAAACTGACGTTGATCTATTTCAATTAGAGGATGGTTAGCTTATTAGGCATCTATCATATAAAATGATGCTACCGATATGACAATCAGTAGCATTAAAAGTCGTTCCTGCAAGAAAAGAATATCTTATTTAATCATGAGTGTTAATATTGAGTTTGAGCAGTTATTTTGAGAAAATGTTGTGCATCTATTTTATTAACCCCTCATTGTGCATGGGCATCTCATAGTGTCTGATGTAACATCATATACTTTAATACAGCATCTACTTAGCATGAGGTGGATAATGTACTGCAGCAAGGTTCCACAGGGTCACCATGGCTTGATGCCCTCTGTGGCAGCATATTGCAATAAAATTGCCTTTAGTGTGCTATTATGGTTCAAATTAGATCATTTTTACCATTATTATTTTGGCTGTTGAAGCCAGTTAGTAAGCAGCCATTTACTTTCAACTGGACCCAATATTCATCACATCAATTCACAGTGTATGAACACACTTAGCAATGAATTCCCAATAAATCGTAGTTGGTTTTTATTCTATATAGCCCATTTTGACACTCTATCAATAATTCTATGAATGTTTTCCTTTTGTCTGCAGAACCCAGTCGATATTGTAAAGAATCACTGCCTGAAACTCCCTATCCTGAGTTGTCAGACTCATGAATGCTGCTGAGCACAAACATCAATACATACTGCTATCCTACTGTTCAGCGCTGCATTTCACTGCTATGACTCTAGCAATGATGCTGCTTAAATATTCACCCCTGTCAAATGCAAAGAGTTCATCTTCAGAACAATGCTTACAATTGACACCTGGATTGGAAAATTAACTTAGACTTCTGTTTCCATGTTTTTATTTCTTTTTTTCCCTTCACACCATTGCCTTCTTTTTTTTTTTGGGCATTTTGAAGAGTCTGTGGAATTCTTTCAATGCACACTGTAGGGGTGTGCACAGTTGCTATGTTTTATGTCACTAGTATTGATGTGTCTATGCGTATGCTTGTAATTTATTTCTGTAGAGAAAAAAAAGGTTAATATGATTTTAAAGAAATGCTTTAAAGATGTGTCACCATGTGCAAGTGGCTCATTCATCTCCAGCTTTCTTGGTAAATGTGGTGTGCAGGAGTGTGCAAAATCTACACCAATGTTTTCCAATCAATATGAAGCCGCACTCGTAAATTTTCCCAAATCATTCCAGCTAAATGATGTATGTGTTAATGTATCACCTGTATGATGGATGTGTGATGGACTGACGTGCCCTTTAAATGACTGGCACTTGCCTTTTATTGCAGTCAGAAGATATTGCAGCACTATCAGGAAAGTCATATTGTCTCTTAACACAGGGTTTGACATACGTTTTAATATGTGGGTATGAAAATATAGGCAGTATTTATAATTATGGTTGATGCACACCCCTACTGCATTAAGCACAGAGAATGTATGTTTTCTTGCTTGTTTAAGTAATAAATCTACCTAAAATGTATTTTGCTGTACACTGTCAAGAAGTTCAAATGAGTTTATATTTCCAAAAAAGTCACTCACGTGCAAAATAAATGACTAAATAAATCAGATCAGTTTATTTTTTTATCATATCTAATGATTGTCATTGCAGTTTATTAAAAAAGTGTTTGTTTGCTTTAAACCATGAGCATGTGAGAAAGGTTTGGGAAAAGGACAAATTCTCTTTAAGCAGTTATACCTGTTGTTTCCTCAGGAATTAAGTATCTATTTTGTGTTACTGTTTGTACTTATGTCACTGATAGTTGCACCAGCAACTATTGACTTCACTGATGTAAGTGCCAGTTCAACGATTGTGTAGATTAAATACATTTTATGAAGCTCTACTTGTAGTAGCTTCTCATTGAAATAATCCAGGGGAAGACAAAAGCGAAGCTGACAGAGAAAAACTAATTGTTGCAGACCTATAAGTAACTTTACAAGCAGGGCTGGATTTATATTTTTTTCTCCCTTAGGCCATTACCTTTTGTGATTAACCCCCCAACACACACAGCATACAGCAGTACAACAAATTTGCCAAGAGTTATAATAATATAAGACACACAAGATTATGATCATACATAAGGAAGTTGAATCAAGACAAAAATAATGCAACCAATACCAATAATATACCTTCAGAGACAATATAAGTACTGTAAAGATATACTCAAGGACTGCTGCAGGGACACAATCAGTGCCATGCTGACAGAACAAAAAAATGCTCACAGAGACACAATCAGTAACAATACCAACACAATCAAAAGCATGTCCACAGTGATGCAGTCAGTACTATATGAAATGGAAAAACCCCCTGGTGGTAAGCAAAACAAAGAATGCAAGGGTGTCAGTGGAGGGAAAACATTGCCCCAGGAGTGGTGATTAAAACGAAGTATGTCCCAGGGTCAGTGTGAAGAATGACCTGGGTGTTGATCAGTGGTAGGAAGAACACCCTGTCATTGGTCGTCACTGGGAGGAAGAACATCCTGGTATCTTTGGTCAGTGAGAGGAAACATTCCCTCTCACTGACCAGCGGAAAAGAATACCCTGTAGAATACCCCCAAAAGAATACCCCAATTCAGCTTAGAACTCAATAGGATGAGTTCTAATCTGAATTGGGGAGCTCTAGTCTTGAGGGGGGGGGGGCACTACAAGTAGTAACAGTGCTATCTCCCACTCAGCTCCTTGCAGTGCAATACCTCAAATCAGCAGGGGCCAATGCAGGGGGCTGGAGGAACTACATTTTAGTGAGGGCACTGCAGGGGACTTTTTTAGTTAAATTTTATTACATCTAGGTTTCTTATTACCAAGTGGGTTTTCAAAAAAACAATTGGTCCGTAAACCCAAAGTTCTACCTAGGAAATAAGAGATGTCTTGGGTCCACTATAGATATAAACTAGCTGAATTTCCTGCTTACCTCACTAGCTGTGTACATGGTTACCCCTAATCATAGCTTGTGATGTAAGCAGGGAACTCATGGAGTCCCTTATGGCCTTTAAACCACTGCAGGTCAGGAACTTCCTAATTCTCCAGCTACATTTTAATTGTACTGTTTAAATAAATTCCTAAGATAGGCATCAGGAACACATACAATAATTTTAAAAGGAGAAAAGGACAGTCTAATAAACTTTTTATAGGTGGGGAAATCTGGATTATTATTTTTACAATTATAACATTGTTTTTTTTTAGGGGAAGTTAAGAGAATATGGAGAGCTGCAAGTGATGTGTCTACACTGAGATCAGAAATTAAATTTTTATACTTTAATTGTAATGCTTTTTACAATTCTGCAGTGTTTAGTTTGACAGAATCACTGCAGATTGTATATTTAATAACTTTATCTTTTTCCTGTTACAAGTAGGTAAAGCACTACACTAATCATTACAGCCAAAGTTCGTAAGTGCGTGAATCAGGAGATAACATTGCAAGGGAGTAGGAAAAGAAGATCACCAACACTCTAAGTCACTTTGTTGCCCTGGTGAAGGGACCCCGTGTGGCCCCAAAACGTTGGCTTTGTGATATATGTGACCATGTGTTTGAATAAATGAACACACAGTTTTGTACATCATCCTCTGAGTGCTGGTGATCTTAATTTCCTACTGATTGATGTGCACGGCACCATCTGTGATTATCACTACAAGCTCCAACATTATTTTTGGTCGTAGATGCTGTAAGGAGTGCATATCGGTATACAACATTGCAAGGGAAACATTCAGGGCCCCTTTACACTTATTTGAGCATTTTCCCAGATACCTTAATATTTAATTAAGGTTTAATTAATATTTAATTGTTGACCTGTCAACATATTTCAGCTTGTTGCCCATTCATTTTCAATAGGCCCTCAATACTCACCAATGCAACAAAAGATGCACCTGGCTCATTTTTTTTAGTGCACCAAAGGCAATGCATGTATTCCTTATTACATGCAGTACCATGTACTGAGAAGCAGGTTAATTTGTGTGCCATTGAAAATAAAGGTTTAGAATGTCACATTTCACTCCAGAACTGAATCCCAGTAAATGTATTTTAATGGGTGCTGAATAAGTGGTGCTTTGTAACCAGCACACTGAAGTTCCACTTTATCGTTCCATCTGTATTCGACATCTGACAAACATGGTATCACATGCAATGTTTCGTAACCATTCATTGGTTCTTCATCAGGCAAAACAGTGTCCCTTTGCCTGATGAAGAACCGATGAATGGCTCCAAAACGTTGCATGAGATACCATGTTTGTCAGACGTCGAATACAGATGGAAAAATAAAGTAGACCTTCGGTGTGCTGGTGACTAATTATTGTGTATATTGAAAATGAATGACAACACAATGACAAGCACATAAAAAAACCATTTTTGTACTGCATGTAATGTGCATAATAGCAAAAGCTAATGCTGTAAAATGTGCACACATAGGTGAAGCCACCCTTAATATCCCTCCAATCTTAGAAACATCTAAGACGTATCAGTCTTCGATAAGGGAAGTATTATGATCAATATGATGATACAGTAACTCTTGCAATTTCAATGATACTGCATCTGGATCCATCACACATAACAAGAAATGTACAAGTTGGTTAATGAGATGTGTGGGACATTATGTGTACACACAACCTAGAATATAAAGATACTTTACAGGCATTTAACTTTACATAATGACATCATCACGGGGTAAGCATCTTAGTCCATGAATAAGATGTCAACCCTAAATTATTCCAGAACAAAGATGGGGGCAGGCCTTTTCAGGACACAGCAAGGTGATGTCAGGGGAGTACAGTGACCTCTTTAAGAGCTAATGAATGTTATCCCTACATATTACTTTATTTCAATTAGTTACACCTAGGGAAAAAATGTTCACTGCAGTGTGTCTAATATTCTGGATCAATCATACCCATCATTCAGTTGCATGAATATTCTTTATAAGATGTATATCAATTTTTAATTTGTGCTTCCTGAATCAGGCATCAATAATTCTGTCAGTAATATTATTAGTTCATGATTGCTTACACAAGTTCTCCACTAAAATATTATTTCTGGGTGTGGACATACTGGGGTATACATTTATTGAAAACCTAATTCATCCAATTTCTTTTTTTTTGTTTGTTTTGGATAGACTAGATAAGAGTCAGAATTGTTGTCATTGTTATTTCTGTCTGTGGCCCATTGGGGAAATGTTTCCTTATGTGTACCAGAGTTGAGGTATAAGTAATCAGGTGTGATTGTCCCTGGGACAGGAAGGCACACACAGCAATAAAAATATCTGCAGAAGTTGTAACCCTTTCTTGCCCTACTAAAAATGTGTTTGAAAGGCACGTGAACATATTTGAATAGATTTTCCATAACTGCTAGTCCTGACAGGTACAAAATTACAACCTGACAGAGGTTCTAAACCTTCCCATTCTATCAAATTTTAAAACATTGGAGTTCAGCTGTAAAATGTATTTCCACCATTGCTGTCAAATTTAAGAAATCTCCACTTTATATTTGTTATGTGTTCTCATTCACACTGCATACCTAACGATAATTAAAAAAATTATAATATTTCTTACCCTTTTAGTTGTTTCTTTGGAGCAGGATTTTACAGAGGACTATGTGGGCATCTTATACTGCTTTGAAAAGATGGCAGTGTGGAGATTATTGACACACTGGAGGGACATGACTGAGAGCCAGTCCATTCGCATATAATATCTTGTATGCTAAATGAGATATTAAACCTCTGTTAGGACACACCGTCATGCATCTAGTTAACAACTGATAATTAAATCTACTTGCATAGTACAGACAGGGTTAATCATAGCAAACACATCTCCCATGCCCCCTCATAGACATTACATAGCAAGGGAGCTCTAAGTAGGATTTTTTAGTCCGGACATTTTCAGAACAGAGCCTTAATAAAGGTAAGGAGCAAAGTTTATTTTTATTTTTTTAGCTGTACCATGTAAATTGGAACATGTAACAAATATAAAGTAGGTGTTAGCCCAAATTGCTCACAAAAGTGGAAATACACTTTAAAGTGCACCTATGCCCAGACTACATACATTAAATTATTTAAATATACCTAACAAACAGTAAATGGGCTTTAAAACAAGCCATTCTTGACCTCTCTAGCTGTACGTTCTGTGAAGTTATTCATTCTTAAAGATCCCCAAATATCACAATAAAGATTCTAGTCAGGTTTAGTCGGCTCATAACAGTTTATAAATACCTGCTGTGTGTTTACATTAAAAGACTCTTCTGCCAATAAAGTAATAGGAAAAGAGCTAAGACGTGTTGTGAATTTTGAAGTTGAATTTCCCTACAATTCCCTGTAAATAGCTACAGAAATAAATGAGGGCTTGCTTTAAATAGTTTTTAATGTTTGTAGAATATGCAAATATTTTATTTTATTTTATTTCAACTACTATTGAGAGGTTAGGGATTTAGGATGTCCATACCCAGCTCGGTGAGTGCTGTCTTAAGGTGGCCATACACAGACAATTTCCATTCAATTTTTTTGTCCCACCATTGAACCCCTGTTCAATTCCCTGCTTGAATACCCCATTATGCACAGACCAATGTAGTTTTCGATTATCGTTCGTTAGCAATACTAATTGGCCGAATTTAATCGATCGAACGGATTTCCATTTGCGTATGTGCGGTGTTCATGTTGTGATTTTTGTTGTTTGAAAACGCCACTAATCCATTGATTTTCCTCCGTTTTTAATGAAAGTTTTCTAGTTTGCCCGTTCAACCAAATTCAGCCAGTTGTACAGTAATTGCGATCGTGCACCTCCCATCAACTGGCCAATTATCGTACTAAAACGATTGTGTTCATTTTTTGTACGATAATCGCAAGTTGTATGGCACTTGCAAGCTCCTGGTTTTGTGTGGAATAACCTTCTGAGCAACCAATTCATCTAACAATGAGTTAAAGAATGGGTCAGGTCTTGAGATAACACAGCCCTAAGTAAAACCTTATCGATATTTATGCTCTCATCCAGACATACAGTATATGTAAATTAAGCCAGAGAGAGTTGGGCTAATCTTGGTTTTGGGACTATAACATTTTCTAATCCATGCCCACTGACATCAACTCTCTGAAAGCAGCATTGGGCTGACTTTGCCTTTAGTCAAGCTAATCTGCATACCTGAAGCTGAGATTTAGCCGCCCCTCTCAGGCAGAGATGGATCCAGCTCTGCATCAGTACGGAATGCACTAGGGTTTATCTAGTCCACAGTTAAATGAAAATCTAACTAGTTATCTTCTGGTTTTCAAAATATAAATGTATTTATTTAGTGTACTAAATGAAATACATAGATAAAATAGGTAGATATTTTAACAGGTCTTGTTAGCCATACATATTATGTTCACTTGAACTCAATTAGCAATAAATAATTCAGTGTATAATGTCCCCAAGTATTGAAAGACAATCCAGTTATAATTCATCTATTAAAGACATATTAATGTTTTTTCAATTATGAAATACATTTATAATTCATAAACCTTACACATACAAGACTATATAAATATTACAGAATATGGCGATCATTGTGTTTAACCAACGGAACCTTACTAAGCATTCTCATTAATTTTAAAGCTGAGCTATTAAAAAAGGTTGCCTTCTAATTTAGAATCTAGTCTTCCATACTTTTGTCCAAAAGTGTCTGCTTTTTTTTTAATTTGTCCATTCTCTTTGATATATTTGTACTTTATAGAATATTCAGTGAACTAAGGGGGTTATTCACTAAGCTGCCAAAGGCAGCCGAGTGAATAACCGAGCCAAAGTGAACTGAGCCGAACGGTGTTGGCTATTCACTTCGGCTCTGTACAGCTAAAATTTGACATACATCAGCTAGCTTCAGCTGGCTTCAGTCACCCGAACTTGCTCAGCATGTTCAAGTGAGCCGAAGTTCAGAAGCCGCTTGACTCAGCCAATCCAACATCTGATCCGAATCTCTGGCAGTTCACTCACTTCCGTTCGCTCCTATTCTCATGCTGTACAGGCAATTCGGCGGCCGCAGTGAGCCGAAGGATCAGCCGAATCCACGGCTAGATGCTTCACCTCCATAGTGAATAACCCTCTAAGTCTTACTCAGGCAATCATTAGCTGAACAACCAATGTAAAGACATTAGCCTGGGCTTATTTCTGTTCATAGTAATCAGGACTACATGTCCCATCATGCATTGAACTCATTGCTAACATGTGGACAGGATTTGCAGGGAGGAGGAGGCAAAGGCGGGTCTTTGGCAATAATTATCTATGAGGCTGTCTGTGCGTAGGGGCATGGGCAGCGTCATTGTGCTGGGATGTAGTCCATAGCCCATGAGTGTGCCGTACAGGTGGCTCCTTAGGACACAGTGAGAGAAATGAGCCACCCTCAGAACTAATGTCAGCATCATCGATGCTGGAACTTATTAAAAAAAGAAAAGGAAAAATGTGCACTCAGAGATAGCGGGCACGACAAAGTAGGTCTGATAAGACACAATTTAAATAGCTGAAAAAGGAGAAGACTTTAATATGACTTTAAATGTCCAGGTGAAGGGGTTAATGCACAAGTCACATACAGTGGGAGAGTGGTGATGAAGTGGGTTGATGTAAAGATGTGCAGGATAATGGAGGTGAAGGGGTTAACATACAGGCGGGAGTAGTGATAGAATGGGGCAGAGGACAGATGGTGAACAATACTAAGATACTTTATCATTTTTTGTTGCTGCTGCAGCTAGTTTCACCCAGGAACTAATGAATGAAAGATTCTCTGTTCATTTGTTCCTTTACTCTCCCCTGACTCTGTTGTAAGAGGAAGAGGAAAGCTTGACAATGTGAACATCACCATGTGATTCGCTGTGATAACCAATCACTGCAATCACAAGGCATACAAGTCTGTCCATTCATCTCTGTGCCTATAGCTGATGTTCTCCATTGTTTAATGACAGTGTAAGCAGCATCGTGTGTATGCAATGGGCACATGCACACAGGAGAACGTATAGGTATATCTCTCCAAACAACTGCTTCACATACCAGCTGTTTATGTACAGAGGCTGGTAGAAAACCGTTATTGCTAAAGATTACTATTATTTTTGTGTACATGTGTAATGTCAAATATTGTATGTAAGCATAAATACAATGATTATTAATAACCATAGTTTTTATTATTGTAGTGGTGCATTAAAAGAAACCTGCACTGATTAATGTGGAGGCTGTCATTGCTGACCTTCTCCTAAAACTGCTAGTTTTTGTGTTATGTCCGGCTTCAATATTTTATTAATTAGAACAAGCATTGAGCTAATGAAGTCAGACAAAAGTCAGAAGTCCTGATCACCATACCTGTTCTGGGTCAGTAACTCAAAAAATGTAGAAGCCGTTAGATCAGAAATATTATATTTCTTGCTCCCCGGGCAGCGAGTGCTCCCCTGCACTGTTCAATGTAGTGGATTGTGGAGGGGCACTCGGCATCTTTGTGTACAATGCAGGACTGCTGCTCCTGCATTGTATGGGATGATGTCAGAGACCTGTGTCTAGTCGGACAGTAGAATCAAGGCAACAGTTGCATGGGCACAAGAAAGACTTTGGGAGTGAGGAATAGGGTAAGTATATAATCTTATTTATCATCCACCAGAAAATAAATTGCAGTTTAACCTTGCAATGCGTAGGGGGGCCTGCTGGGTAAATGTTTTTTTTTTATGCTTTAAAGCCTATAAGATATAGCATAACCTGAAAGCATAGCAATAAAATTGTAAAGTATATAACAGTAACTAATGAAATACATAAATAAGTACATTAATAAATGTGATAACATTGCTTTGTTAATCATTTTCTTGCAGAAAACGAAAGGCCATTTTACAGCAGCTGGCTCCACTGCAATGCCTTAAATACATGCGTGTTAACTTGTATTGTGTTTTAACGTGTATTGCGTAAGGCAGCCTATTCATTTGAATTTACTGCCTAACACACTACAACAAACAAACAAACAAAAAAAGTGCATTCTGGTAACACGCACACTACTGCACTGGAATGATGTGAATAGGCCCTTAGATAACAAGATATGTTAAAAAGATTTAAAAAGCAGCAGTATGTTGACACCAATCTGAGACTAGAAATTGGCAAAGTTTCGCAATATAGTGCCACGTTTGCATGGTTATTGTCCAGATATTGTCACAATTGCTTGTATATTGTCACAATTGCCTGTTTGTTCACTTATTGAAAAAAAATGCCAATTTGTTGCCTCCATATAGCCATAATTGCCCATATATTGTCTCATTTGCCATTATATTGTCATGATTGCCCTTGACATGTTGTCATAATTGCAAGTTTATTGCCCCATATTGTTACAATTGCCTGTTCATTGCCCCATATAGTCACAATTGGCCATTGGTTGACCCCACATTATCCTGTTTGTGTATTTGTTAGGTGCATGTTGTGACAGCTGACGGGTTGTGTTTTTTATACTACTGCCCATTTGGGTCCTGTGTATTGTTAGGATAGCCATTTTTACCCTACATATTTGAAGTTACAGCTGTTTAGAGGATCATATTACTGTTATTTAGTCCCCTCTAGGCCTATCATTATCAAAGCATGCTGCTATTATCTTTATAGTTCACCATGGTGCACCACATGTGCTGATATTAAAGCCTTCCATTGTTTTTATTTTGCATGCTATTATTATCCCCATGTTTCACTGCAGTGCACTACATGCGCTGCTATTAAAATGTTCGATTTTAGTTTATTCAGCTCACATATAATATCCCTTTATTTCACAGAAGAACACAGTGGTACAAAGTGAAAGTGTGCTACTGTAAATGAAGGGGATATTTTTGTGTACACATTTTGGTAGCCACACTGCAAGGGTAGTTTTTTTTTTAACCTGGAGATAGACTGCACTTTAGATAAACAAAATCTTCACTGTCTTCAATTTTGTTCTGCCCATTATTGGTATTCATTTAATGTCATGATTACTACTGAAAATATACAGTATTTGACATACAGAGGAGCATGGGGGGTGTTAAAAAAGAATCCATGCAGAATGTCAACTATGATATAGTATGTGCGCCACTGAGTTATTTCTTCTAAAAAAAACAAGATTGCTGGAACTTGCAGCCACAGAAAAGGCTGGGTACACATGGGTGATTTTTGCAGAAGCGATCATTGCCCGTGACCAGCATAACAGCTGTTTATCTCTGGCAAACAGGGAGTAAGAAAGAAGAGCATAACATAGCAAGCCCTGACCCTTCCCCATAATCTAGTGAGTGCAGTATATTGCTCCCCTGCTGAACAAAACCTCCTTTGTGGGTGACAGATGGTAAACTGCCAAACTGTGTTTAGTGATCTGTAAATAACAGTATGTATATGTGTGGTATAGGACATGCCTCCTATCACAGACATTTATTACTGTTACTTAGGCCTTTTGCGGTGGGTAGGATGAAGAGGCGATACCTGTTTGATTCTGCAGAGTCTATTCACCAGTAATTCCCTGTATAATGTTGTTGAAATGCCAGTGAAAAATAACAAATAGACACTATGGGCAGATTTCCAGTGCCTTGATTGCAACATTCTGCAGGAAATCCTACAGTGTTTACTGCTGGTACTTAACCTTTTGCCTCCTCAACAGCTTCCAAAACCAGAGATTTACATCTTCAGTCTAAGTCTCTGCCAGCTGAAATATTTAAGCCACCTCCTCACAGCTTCTGCAATAAAGTTCACTTTCATTTTATGATTGGAGGAAGAGAAAACAGATCCCTCCCTCGAGCTCCCTTCACCTCCTCTAGCATCTTTCTGCCTGCTAAAACTACACAATAACTGGAGCATAGAGGAAGCAATATCTGTGCAGCTTCCAGCTCCCTCCTCTAGCTTCTCCATCCCTTGGCTGCTGACAGTTATGGAGATGTCACACCTCAGTCATACCTTAGCTGATAACCCTGCATTATATGTAAGCACAGTCAGAGGGACAGTCAGCAACAAGCTGCAGCAGAGGGGAGGGAGGTGCAAAAAAGTACTTTGTATGGACTGATAAATAAAATGAGCAGATCACCCCTCCAATGTGGGAGTAGCCCCACTACAATGGTATTTTTTTATGTTGAGATAGACTTTAAGTGTAGAGGCTCATTAAGACAACAGTGTGCTGCACATTGAAACTAATTTCCAGAAAAGAGATTTTATTGCATGAATGTTATCCTCAGTTCATCTCAATGGATGACTGGGATTGGCATTTACATGTAGCAAAGGAAGGTAAAGCTGAGATATATAAAGTCAAATCAGGCATGGGAGTGATTTGGAAACACTCATGCCCAAGCCTGCATTTACCTGTGCTGTGCCTAAATCAGGGCTGGATTTCTGTATAGCCAAAATGCTGTAGGCCATGGCCTAGAGTGGCAAAGCTACCAGGGGTTTGAAAAAAGCCAACCACAAAATATGTAGCTGACTGTCAGTAACACATACCCTTGTATTATAAAAAGTTCCAGACTACTCACTTTATTGTGGTGATATTTTGCAGTTCTTACACAATTTGATCATTTTTGTTGGCAGAAAACTACACTGTGCAGGTACAATTCACTTACTCTGGGTCTGTACACCTGAAACTCTTTGCCATGCTGTTCTAGTTATCCATTCTTGGTGTACTACCACGCAGTTGGTAAACTTCCTCTTTCAGCTGATGTACCCTGTTTTAGTATGAACTGAGATGAGCATGTCAGTCACCCTAAGTCTAGCCAAGTAGACAGGGGTTAGGATAGGGGTGGGGTGTCAAAAGACAGTTGGCCTAGTGTGACATCCACATAGGCAAACCAAGCGATGAGGATCAGCAAACACACTGGCCAGAGCTGTGAGCTCATATAGCCCTAGTTCCCCCAGTCTGGCCAGTGCGTTTGCTGATCCTCATTGTTTGGTTTGCCTACGTGGATGCCAGAGCTTTCTCCTATTGTCCCTGGGACAGACGATCTTTGATGCCTGGCAGTAGATGGAGGGTGCAGATGGAGGATGGCTTGCCCTTGGATGCAAATATGTATCACCAAATACAGTAAAGTCTGATGAAGCAAATTTCATTCTGCGAAATGCGTCAGTACCACTACTAAATGTTTTCGGCTGTGATACAGGACCACGTCTAGCTCTCATCTTGGACACCTACATTTATAGGATTGGACTAGGTGTAATATATACATTAGACTTAGAAACTCTGCATAGATACAGGGATGATATGACGTTGGTAGAAGTAAACTTAGCTGGGTTATTTGTCTACATATTGTTTTTTTGACTGACTTTTTAAACTGTTAATAATAACAATTTATATATTTAATAGATCATTGTATATGGTACTTGTTACACCTCAACAATCCCGATATAACGGCTACTATGTAGTCAAAATAACTACAAGAAGTTAGTACCAAAATGTTATTAGACCCAACTCCAAAACATTTCAAAAGTTAGAGCAAGAATATGACATTAAATAGCATGGTTAATGTACTGAAGTATTATTTAATGAATACTTTTTTTTGGTAGGTAGACTGGGTTTTATAATCTCCTTCTCTGAATTGTCTCTTATATCTCACAAAGCTGCATTAATTGCAATCTTTGTTCAAAATTTCTTATAGATGTTTTAATAGATTAGAATATTACCTAATTATAAAAAAAATTGAAATAAGAATCTGATCTTAGGAATCAGGAAAAAAATCTGAACACTTGCTATGGTATTTATATCTTATGCAGTACAAGGAAAATAGCAAAGGCAGAATCATGTGAATGAAAAAAAAAACAAAGCATGGAAACTTAGCGGGCTACTTATGAGAATGGTTTGAACTGCTTTTTTTTGCTGCTCTAGTTACATAATAGGTGAGGTTGAATAGCGACACAGGTCCATCAGATTCAACCTATGTGTGTGTATGTGTGTGTATACTACTAGTAATTCCCAGGAAATAATCTAAGGGTTTTTGAAGCTGTTAATGTTTTCTGCTGATACAGCTAAATTTGTAAGTAAATACTACATTTTTACCACACTCACAGTAAAAAAAAAACGTGCATACTCTGAGATTTTACCACATCCCCTCCAATTCTTGTTGTGCATTCTTGTCTTCCTCAAAGTTCTTGATTTAAGTAGTGTATTCCCAATACTGCTGTTCCCACTGATGCATTTGTAGATTGCAATCATGCCACCCCGCTAAGCATCTCTTCTCTAAGGAGAACAAATTAAATGTTTGTAGTCTATCTTCATAACTCAGATCCTCCATCCCACTTATTAATTTAGTTGCTCTTCTCTGAACTTTCTCTAGCTCGTGCACATCATTCCTAACGATTGGTGACCAAAATTGAACCGTGTATTCAAGTCGTGGCCAAACCAGTGTTTTATAAAGCAGTAGAGTTATATTTCTGTCCCTTGAAAAAAACCCTCTTTTAATACATGTTAGTATTCTATTCGCATTAGTTAGCTGCAGCTTGGTGTTGCATGCCTTTGCTGAGTCTGTGTTCTACGAGTACCCCTCTCTATCTCCGATTTCCCCAGTGAAAACTGTCCCAAAGTGTATTCTGCACGCATATTCTTAGCTCCAAAGTGCATTACTTTACAGTTTTCTAGATTGAAACTCATTTGCCACTTTGCTGCCTGCTACTCCATTTTACCGATGCTGCCCGCTACTCCATTTTACTTTTACTTTCCTTAGCTATTTGTCCTTCGTATCATTTTTTACCTGCCCTAATTGTGTTTTTGAATTTCTTACAGTGCTTGAATGCCATTGATGACTTTTCCATCTATTACTTTTTAAAGGACAATTTATTCTCACTTACTGATCTTTTATTTCTAGGAATTTAACCATCTTGGTTTAACTTTTGCCCTTTTAATTTGTTAAAATGCACTGGAGAATATTTTTGTTTAATACTGTCTTAAAACACTCCCATTTGTCTTCTGTGTTCTTCATTGTCCCATTCAATATTGTTTAGTAAATATCACAGTTTACTAAAGTTGGCCTTTTTGAAGTTAAGTGTTGTTGTCGTTCCCACTTGTCTCTGTTTCCCCAAATAGACAGCAAATGTGATTACCTTATAATCACTGTTACCCAATTTTTCCCTTACATCCACATCTGTGATTAGTTCTGTATTATTAGAAATGAGTAAGTCCAATGGATCATTATTTCTAGTTGGTGTTTTCACCATTTGTTCCATGTAATTATCCTGTAGAAAATGTATGAAGTGACTTGACTTTGTTGTGTGGTTCCATTTACCCAATCAATATCTGGATAATTATAACATTAGCTTGTCTCTCTGCCATCTCTATCTGTGAGAGCATTTGAAACTCCCCTTTTTCCCTTACGGTAGGGGCCTATAACATATACCCAGTAATTATTTACCGTTTTTATTTCTTGTTTTTATCTCTAGCCATAAAGCTTCTGCACCCTCCCCAGATGCATTATTGATATCATTGTGCACATATATTATCAGATTTTTCCTTTTTACCTCTCCCCCTCTTCTATCTTCTCAATCCCTCCAAAATTAATTTTATCCTTTGATATTCCCAGTCCAGTCATGTATGCTGTCAAACCAGGTTTCTGTTATTCCCACAAAGTCATAGACCTCCTCCGGTAGTAAAGTTTCAAGCTCTTCCATTTTGGTTGCAAGACTTTTAGCATTTGTAAACATGCCTTTCAGTTTTTTGTGTGTTTTTTTTATTTTTTATTGTTATTATTATTATTAGTCTCTGTTGGCCTGCTAAAAGCTTCTGCAAGACTTTCATTGTTGGATTCCAGTAATTTACATTCCCTCATGGCCCTTATCCTTGATACAGATATGGTATGGATTTCAAGGGGGCCCCCCCACAAAAAACAAAAAAAGTGTGCCCCCCATATCGGACCCTTATCTGAGCATGCAGCCTGGCTGGCCAGAAAAGAAGAGGGGCAGTGAGTGTGCACCCCCCTCCTGAACCAGACCACATGCCCTCAGCATGGAGAGAGTGCTTGACTAGGACCTGACTCCTGGCAAGGCACCTTGTCCCCTTGTTGATGAGTCTGCAGGGGGGGAGACTAATCAAAATATGAAAGCCCTTCTTAAAACAAGAGGGTCCCTAGATATCCACGTGAATGAGTAAGGGGTACATACCTTTACTTAGTAGTAAAAAACGCACACACCATCCAAAAAGTCTTTTATTTTAAAAAATATTAAAAAATCAGGAAGATGCACACATTGTCAGAACAGCAAGTATACTTCTTTTTTCTGCTTTCAATACCAATATTCATATATATTTTGCACTCACTGGAGGTTATTCAGTCTTTCTTTTTATCCTTTGCATTTGTTACAGTTTATTTGGGATCATTAAGATAACTCACTGGTTAGGGTATTTAGGGGTTTTTAGGATTGTTTTATTGAGAGAAAAGGACAGATTAAGGACTGTTTCTTCAGGTATTACGGGTGAAACTACACTCTATGTCACATTAATTCATTGTTGTTTTGTGTTTGTATATGTTGGGTTACATGACCATATGAGGTTTTTCTTTGGTTTGGTTTAGTAATAATATGTTTATGTGTTTTAATATGATGCCGATATAAGATGAATTACAATGATAGATTCAAGCTCTCATTGGCTGTTATTTGTTTCATCTTGATTGTTGGAGGCTATCAGGCTGGAATTGATCAGTGATTATGTCCATCTTGCGCATGCACAGATCACCAGCCCGTCCCAGCCATTGACGTCATGCCATAAGTACGTGGTTGTACACAATGGCGTATGGCAAGATTAAACGCTGCTATTGTAATGTGGGCATTCTACAGTGAGCATTCCGGGATCTTTTAAACAGCTATATTTTATCATCTATATTTACTTTATGTTTTGCTTACTTTCTAATCTTTGGGTGATTAGGGTAGAGGTCCCTTTTCAGGGATTTGCTCATGTGGGGATCTCGGCTAGTTTTATACATTAAATGACCTTTAGCACGTTTGTCATACTTCTAAGGGTGCCACCATTTAAGGAAGTGCTCCCTGAGCTCTGAGTATATCTACCTGAAGCGGTTATAGGAGTATTGTTAACAATAATACTAATTTAATTGTTTACTGATATTTTTCATAGAATTAAAGATTCATATGGTAAGGATACAAGTTTAAATAGCATGTATATTATATATCTTTGTAGGAATTCATGATTTGTGTTTCTTAATCTCTTCAGTCCTGTTATCCCCAGATGCCTTCTATTTTTTCACCTGTTTGGTGATTATGAAACAGCCTTTGAGAGCAAGGTCCCAGTCATTGGTGTGAACTTGAAGTATGTCTCTATATGTAAATGGATAATGCTGCGATTGTTATCTGGTATGGAGTTTATCATGTATTTATGTATCTTTGGTGCAACATTTTAGATTGTCTCCAGTCTTTCTTACGAAGCACATGCAGTTGCAAAATGTGTCAAAGATTGGGCCCAATTTGGACTAAACTAATGTTATGTACCTATGTTTAGGACCAGTATGAATATATTACAATTATGTATATACTGTATATAATGTGGGACCCTAAGGAGGTAGCTTGTTTTTAATTTGATATTGTACCATGTTGGCGATAGGCACTCATAATTTTGGATGTACTTATATGCTCACATCATGTTAATTTTAAACTAATACATTAAAATTGTTTGTGGTTGATGGACATGATGTATGGTGTGACACCTTAAAAGCCCCATATCATTGCCTCTTTGTTATTTACATACTCCTTCTGTTTTGCAGCATTGTTTCTATGTGCCAGTTTATAGTATGTTTATTGGTAGCACCTATGTGGCTAATGTATGTACTTGCAACAAAGTAATACCTGTGTTGTCAGAATCAACAGAACTATTCAAAACATACTAGTGCTCATTTCACATTTCATCTGCAGGTGAGGGCAAGTGTCAGCTGATTTGTTATTAGATTCTGAAGAACATTTTACTAGAAGATAAAATACCATAAGAGCATTCAACTTTTTCCCCCCTACGCTCACAACAATGGTTAAATAGCTATGCAATTTTTTTTATTACATTAACTCCTGTGTGTCCATTTTGCTCAATTCTATTGTACCTCCTACTCATGCCATACCTTCTGCCCATATTTCTCCCTGCTGTGTCAGTATCTGTAGCATCTTACCCTATCTTTGATGTCTCTGACAATTGCAGCAAACCATGATAAGAAAAATAAAACCTTCCAAGCTTACAATAGTACATAACATTCAATGAGATTAAAATGGCTGAAGGATTTTTTCTTTAAAGCTGGTCAATCACTCTCTAATGTTGCAGAATTATCCAGAAGAACATAAACATAAAGTTTCAAAAAAACAGCTAACTATTGTAAACTTTATGATCAAAGCAATTAACCTGCTTTCTGGCTTTTTGTTGTAAAATACAAGGCATATATTTTTTAAGCTGTATATTATATTGTCTGCAGATCTTGGGAGATGCTTTAGAAAAATCAATATAACATTTTCCGAGCAACCTCAAAAGCTGTATAACAATGTCAGAGACCTACAACTACTTTTGGATGTTATTTCATGCTGTTGAGGTTTGGAGGGCTCTTCTTCATTATTCATGCTGCAAAATATATGTGTTACTTTCTCAAGATCCACATATAGAATCTATCAAACCTTACAACCCATGCAAGAAATGTTTCTTGATAAATACCTCTTACTTGTAGAAAGAAACTTCGTTTTCAAGGTCAGGCACTCAAATATTTCTGGTGCTTCATTCCTTGCCTTTAAGTCAGACAGGTCACTAACAGTGATCAGGTGAAGTAAATGATTGTAACTCTTTATATGCTCCAGGGTTGTTTGACTGATCATATAGTACAGTTCTTAGTAACACTTTGACCTTTAATATCTAACGTCATGAAGGCATAGAGAAAGCAGATTCTGTTTCTCAACACATAAATGTGAATCTGCATTACAATTTTACTTTTATTGCACATGGTTTTTTCCCTTTAATACTGTTTTTTTGCTTTCTGGTTTGGCCAAGTGCGTGGAGGTGCCCATACACCTTACAATTATCTGCAGATTTTCTGTGGTCAGATGGAAAAAGTGCAACAGATTGGCCCAGGTGGACATTACTCCATCCACACAGTTAAGTGCAGATGGAGGAATCTGTTGCACCTTTTCCATCTGACCACAGAAAATCTGCAGATAAATTGTAAGGTGTATGGCCAGCTTTATACTCTTGATCTCCAGGGATATGAAGATATCAATCTGCAGTTAAATGGAGGACAGGAAGACAGAGACAGCAATAAAAACATTGTTTTATTTTCTAACCCCTTCTTTACAATAACATGTTATTTTTTCCATGTTATAGAGATTACTCTTCTCTTCCTGTCTTGGCCTGAAGTGAAAGTAAAGCTCCCCACTAGGGACACAGGTGGTTATACAAATTTCACAGATCTTTTAACCTTTCCTCATTCTATCCATAATAATATAAAATGTTCTTGCTGGATTTTGCCTTAAACCTGAAGAGTTAAGTGCTATTTTTTTTAAATAATATAGTTCTCACCTATGCATTTTATTTTATTTTTTTAAGTAAATGCTATTTGATTTTATCAAGTGCTTCTTCAATTTGAGTTCAGACAAATGCACACAAAAGGCAGGAAGTATCCTCCAACTGGAATACACATGCAGAAAATGCATGTCAAAACATGTATCAGAAAAGCACCCCTGTGAGTACAAAATGCACTTACAATGCATATTGAAAGTGCAAGTATTTTAAATGGAAAAGTATAAATGGGTTGTAATAGTACTTTAGGGGTCTATTCACTAAGCTGCCGAAGGACCTAGCCGTAGCTTTGGTTGATCCTTCAGCTAGCTTCGGCCCGAGAACCCCTTCGGTTCAGTAGAACCGAAGGGCTGCTGTAGGGCTATTCCCTATAGCCCGTACAGCTCCCGAAGTTGGCCGAGCGGCTCAGTCGAACCGAAGGCATATGCCTCGGCTCGACTGAGCCGTGCTGAAAGCCGAATCTGGCCGACAGCCTGCTTCTGACAGTTGGGCGGAGCCAGCCGTCATCTCACGGCTGGCTCCGGCCACTTGCAGAGAGATCAGCGTCCCTGGTTACCAGCTAACCAGGGACGCTGTCATTACACACTGAGAGCGGCCTCTCCATGTTCTCTGTGTTTAATGACAGATGGCGTTCCTGGTAACCAGGAACACCATCTGTCATTCCTCCCCCGGACGCTCTGGGATTCTAATTTCTCCCAGAAAAGGTTCCCAGAAAGGTTCACTCTGCTCGGTCGAGCAGAGTAAACCTTTGCATGCTTGTTTTTTTCTTTTTTCTTCTGATATCGGAGCAGTTGGCTGCTGTCAGAAGAAAAAAATAAGAAATCACCATAGGAATGCATAGCTAGATTCCTATTGGCTATTTCAATTTGCAATAGCCAATAGCAAACTAGCTATTGCACCCGCCCACTGCTGCTGTCAATCAGCAGAGGAGAACCTGCAGTTCTACATCAGGTCCCCGTCTGGTGATTGACAGCAGCAGAGGGCGGGTGCAATAGCTAGTTTGCTATTGGCTTTTGCAAAGTGAAAAAGCCAATAGGAATCTAGCTATGCATTCCTATGGTGTGTTCTTTTTTTTATGGCAGCAGAACCGCCCGGCAAATAGAAAACAGTTGGGGGGAGCCAGCTGTCACTGCTAGCTCTGCACAATCGTTTTCTATTATTTTTCTTTCTACTTTTTAAACTATTTTTAGCTGCAGCATGTACAGGCAGCTGTGCGGCAGGGATGGGAAGAGGCTGTCACCAGCAGAATATGCTGCAGGCACCGCCGGGCAGCACATTCTGCTGTGTGAGGACCCGACCCTCTTAGCCCCGCCCCCTGACCAGGGAGACAGCTTAAGCAAGTTTGCCTCTTAATACTTTGAATCCAAATGCATTACATGGGTTCTTTGGCTGATTCATGTGTGTATGGTTTTTAAAGGGGTGGGGTGACAACTATAACTTAGAGCATGATGCAATTTGTGACAATCAATTTTTCAATACTGTAAACTTTTTTTTTTCCAATACTGTAAACTTTTTAAAAAACATTTCTGTCCTGGTTTTTGCCTTTTGGGGTTGTCCTCAGGTTGTCATTCTAAACCTGTTAAAACAGGATGTATAAAATGATTAGTATGTTTTCATTTTTATTTGTAATTATTTTTTTGTGTGCATGGGCTTAAGTTTACATCAGAACTACAACTGCAAGTCAATGATAATGTAAAATCAGCTTGAATCAGCTTATATGGAGATCAAACACAGGCCAGAAGAAGGTCAAATTAAGATCACAAGAAACTCAAAATGATCTCAGAAGCTTCTCAAACTGACCTCAAATGCAACCTGATTTGCCTATCTCTAGAGTCAGGAATATCCTAGTCACATTTGAGACCATATCCTATTTTATTCACAACAATTTGTATCATATGTTCCTTCCTTATGATTTACATAATAATAATAATAAGCAAATTTGAATCAAAGTTAAATATGTGTAAAATGCAGCTGCATGCAGAAAATTCCACGTATGAGGAAGAATGTTCTTTCTTTTCTTCTGAACTGACATTTTTGTCACGATCTGAATACATTAACAGTAGTTGCAATAGAAGTGTTTTATGAATTTATTATTTTAATTAAATACCACATTTTGTTATATTTCATATAGAGGAAGGGTAGAAAGGACAACGAAATTTAGCTTGTAGTAAAACCTTAGAGCACAAATAATTAACCTCTAATGCTTTCTTCAGATGCTTACTGTATCTTATTAAGGTCTGTCATCAATAACAGGTTAATTTATGTAAAAGCATTAACTTTGGTATACAGTTCTAGTATTTTTCCTTTAGAGAAAAGTTTAATTTCACTCGGGAGGACCTTCAAAGAAAACTAACAATGCATGTAAGATCCTGTCCTCAAAATGTCATTGTTCACAAGTGATCTATATGCAGATGCGCATTTTAGTAAAAAGTATATGCAGTAAAGTTATGGTGAGGTGAGCTAAAACAAACTGTAAAGGGCATTGTAAAACATAGGAAGCTAACATAACATCACTTTTATAACAAATGTAACCATTGTTTTTAACCATTGTAGGATACTCAGTAGCAAAATTTCCATTAGCACATGTCACTATACTATTAAAGTGTAACTATCGGATATGATGTGGTCACTAGCATTTACACTGACGTGCCTGTTGATCTGTCTCCTGTCTCTAATATTGTTTATTTGCCTGTTAATCCCCCAGTACATCTGTTATTTTTGCATTATATTTAACAAAGTGACAGTGCTGTTTGTAGAAATCGCACAACAGCATTGTCACCCTGTGAACAGGGTAGTTTAAGATGGACATGGTCATCCTTTAACTGATCTTTGCTTGTTACAGACTTACAATGCCTTGTTTGGGTGACCTTTTTGGTAGAGGCAGGGCATTTGCCTCCTCCTTTCAGTGTCTCCAGTGAGCAGCACAGCACTGACATCACCAAATCTCACCCCAATGTCCTGAGAATAGCAATCAGAGGCAGGAGTGCCTTAATCTCACACTTCAGATATACAGCTATGTGGGTGTAGGCACACTCACATACCAGGAAGTGCACTGATATTTTTTAGAAATAATTCCAGACAAAAAGTACAAACTTAACATTTCAAAATTTTCCCTATAACATAGCAAATCTTCACCTTTTTATGTTCAGTATCACTTTAAATAGACTTTAAGGAAGTCTAAAAAAATATATATATATATATTTTTCCCAACCCCTCTAACTACCATATTTTCTGGATAACCTTAGCTTGTAATTGGAAGTGGAGAACCAACTGATTAACTGAGTTGATCAACAGATAAATAAATTCCCCTCGAAAAGCACCCACATGGTGATGAGGACAAGGTCCTCTTCCCCAACCATTGTCCTGTTGAATGTGGAGGTCTGTGGGTGGGGGTTTGAGGGAATCTGAAAGCCTCTTTAAGAATGGGGGCTCCAGATGGTACATATTATTCATACTCATTCACAAGTAAGCAGTAAATAAAGATACCCAGACAATTCCTTTATTAAAAAAACATCTGTAATATAAGGGAAGGGGATGGTGGTGACACAATTGACTAAATATGATCATATATTGGCAAAATGTCACTACTCTCCCTGCCCCTTTACCTGCTGCTTCCTTAGCTGCTGTTGTCTGCAAGAAGCTGCCATATAATAGCAGTAGAAATACCACTATTTTATATAATATTTGATATCTGCTGAATGTATTTAATATTTGATGTTCGAAAAAATGGCCAAACAAGCTAAGTTTGGTCCATACCTGCAGTTGGACTAAACATATAGCTCAGCACTAGTTAAGTCAAAAGGCCAGAACAGATATCTAGCAGAATTTTATTACAGGTCAAGTTATAGGAATACGTAGTGGAGACAGACAAAAATCAGAAAGAGCCTGTTCATTAGATACAGGTTGAACGTCCAGTGGTCTATTTAATTACTTCCAACTGGTGCAGGTGTACAATGCAGTGTGACCTGAGCTGCAGTACTGAGTAATTATCAGTAGGTGTTAAAGGCTCAAGGCTAATAGTTACACCCATGTTTATTAGTACCAATAAACTGTACTTCTAAATGAACCATGTATTTATTAGTTTGTGAATTGTAAGTGCTGGTGCACAAGCTTCTTGCAGTAAGCAGGTTCCTTTTATATACTGTATACTACCAATGCACACCAATAAAAACAAATGATACCATGACTACATGACTTCAAAAGCTTGTTTGAAAGCAGACATCTTGCATGCAACCGCATTATGGAACACTTCTTTTAACCTACAACTGTTAAATGTATGTCTATATTGCTAAGATAGGGTTACCTTCTTGTTGTCTTGCTTGGTTAGAGAGCTGAAGTTATCTTTATGGCTCTGACTCTGTGGCCTGTCTTGGTTTGAAATTGTCCCCTTTCATCCCTCTGTCTTTTAGCATTCTCCCACCCTTTCTCCTTATACATTAAAGATGAACCAATGGGGATAGCACGCCATTATAATTGCTATCAAACTATAATTTCAGCACAATTATAATGGCAAATTAACACAGCAGTTCAACAAAGGTGGACGCTAGAAAGCATTCAGAAACGGTGCTCCATTTCAGGCAGACTGCAATTGAACCTTATTTCTCCATCCAGCTCTTGTTCCATCCTGTAATATGCTCTCTCTCTAAATGTCTTTCTTACAATAGTGTCCTATCTTCTTAAATTATCTTTCCTGTGCCCCTTCCTAGCAACCCCCATACTTAAAAAGTTCTCACTGGATCCTACCAGTCGGAACAACCTAAGACCCAAATATTTGCTCCCATTTACCTCTAAATGACTAGAACACCTAGTCTACAACTGTCTGGGCTTCTACCTCAGTGATAAAAACCTTTATGACCCCTTACAGTCTGGCTTTCACCTGCAACACTCTGCTAAAACTATTCTTACTATTAGACCTTTCTGCCTCCTTTGACACAGTTAACCATCTGACTCTTTTTAAAAAGGTTCACTCCCTTGGCCTCCAAGACTGTGCTCTTTGCTGGTTCTCTTCATATCTATCTAAGCACTTCTTCAGTGTCATCTGAAAATCGACCTCTTCCTCTTCTCTCCAACTTTCTTTAGGGGTCCGAAACGCTTTGTCCTTGGAAGCCTTCTTTTGTTTATTTATACCTTCTCCCTTTGTTAGTTAATAGTCTTGCTTGTCTTCCAATACCTCCTGTTTTCTATCTCCTTATCACCTTCCATGATTTCCTTCAGGAGTTCTTCAGAACATCTCCCATCTTTTGGAACTTCCCACCCCAACTTGTATAACTATCTTCTATGCTGTCTGCCTTTAGGTGATCCATGAAAACTCATCTCTTGAGGAAAGCATATCCCACTTTGGATTGTAAGCCTTCAAAACGAAGGCTGCCACCTAAAACAAGGGCACTACAGTAGGCACTAATGTTTAAGACTGAAGTGCATTCATTACCTCAAACAGTAACAAAGATTTGAAACTTTGATGAGTATCACACATTTTATTATGGTTGTCAACCATTACCAACATTGACATCAATTATAATAGTGAGATTTAAAGCATTTTTCTACAAAAGGAATTCCAGAAGACTTTATATGACATAATAGACCTCAATTGAATCTATAGAGAAGAACTCTGGGCAACATTTTTTTTACCCTTGCAATGTGGCTACCTCTGCACTATAAAGGTTAATTGCTTGTTTTGGTCTAGGGAGGAAAATAACAAAGTTATACTCAGCCGATCCTCCAAGCTGGCCGGCTGTGGCAGCACTTCCTACTGGCTGTCTCCTCCTCTTCAGCAGCAATGGTATGTCCCTCAGTGTCTTCATGCCCTATACACTGTGTATAGGATGTGATGACTCAGGGACATTAGACAGCTGCAACAAAGGGGGAGCAAGGCTGGAAGGACCGGCCTAGGAGCAAGCTAGCTCGGAAGATTAGGTGTGTATAACTTTTTGATTTTCCTCCCTAGACCAAAACATGCAGTTAACTTGTGCAGTGCAGGGGTAGCCACACATGCAAGGGTTAATAAAAATTTGCCTAGAGTAGTTCTTTAAATGAGAATCTAAAATCCATGTCATTTAGAAATACAGTGGCTGAGGTAATTTTAGTTATTCTTGTTAGATGTTGAATGGTAAGTTTTAATGCAGCCATATGGCAATTGCAAAATCTATCACAAAAACGTTAAAAGTCCAGCTAATCACAGATATCATGGCTGGTTTGTTTGAATCAATGAATGGCTTTAGAAAGTTTCCTAACTCTAGAAGTAACCAAAAAAATTAGATCATAGGTTACAAGTTTTTAGATCATAAGTGAACAAGTTTGTGATAATGATCATTATGATATATGAAGATGATATATGATTGGTTGCTATAGTTTTTTGTTTAAGTGCTGCCATTTTAATTAATGCATTCCATTGCTTTCATATTTACACTATTTTTTTTCTGTTGTAGAAAGGTTAAAGTTGTTTTTAAGGATTTAAGTTACAATGGTAACTTTAGGGATAATTGATCAATCAAAATGTATTGCATAACTAACAGGCGAGTCTTTCCTATTTATTATTCTTGGGAAGAATGTTTAAAACATCTTAATGCTTTGAAATGATTGGCAAAGAAAATATAGGACAGTTTATCAGTGGCTAAATTATTGTGGGAAGATGAGATGCTGCAATTACACATGGCCATAGATTAAATGATGCATAAGTCTTTTTTATTAATATTCCACTAATAGACGTGCAGTGATGTCTAATTCAGAATCATTGAAACTAAATGAACATATTCCTAATGCTACCATGTAAATATATACAAACACACAAAGATACACAGTTCAATGCCTGCAACCAACCAGTATGGGTTGAAATATACCTAAAATAAAAAAATGCACACATAAAAGAAATTGATTTGTACTGTAAAAAAATGTAGTTTTACCTTTTCAAATTAAATAAATATTCACATTATTTAGTAGCTTCTTCAAAGAAGTAATTTTTTCCCCTCAAATCTTACTGTATTTTCTAAAAATGGTTAACTGCAAACATAAGAAACATAAGATTTATAAACAAAAAGATGCTTAAATACATTGTTATTCATCCGTGTTTAACACAATACAATATTATAAATTATTTCATGTCAATATGCAAAATAGCTGTGAGCACTAAAGATAACCACCACTTGTGTTAACGCTTAACATTGAAAAATGATATATGCATGTGCCGTGCTGAAAATTATAAATATATGTGTCACGCTAAAGATACACAGTATTCACAATCAATAAATCAAATCCAATCCAGTAAGTGGGTAATCCAATACCCACTTATAAAGTGCATGTGCCAATCATATAGTAAACAAACTACCGCTTCATATAATATAATATAAATATACAATAATATCCGAAGCGCTCAATCTTGCATTATATTTCATATAATGAAAAATATATTGTCCCAAAGTGCCTAATCTTGTAAACGTGCTGTTATCCTTCCCCGATTCACTACTTACAACATGGTGTCCACCCCTCACAGTGAGCCTTTCACCTTTGGTATGGACCCTCACACAGTTTAAGTATCGCTCTTGGGAACCCCAGGGCTGAACACTCTTATTTGGTTTTGTTATTGTCGTTTATTGTCTCAGTGTACCATGCAGAGACCCGTTCCCAAGCACGGACATTTCACATGATAATTCTAGAGCAATACACAGTATACAGTATATAAATATCTTTAAATATAAACAAAAATTCGAGCTCAGAACAAAGATATTAACAATAATAGAAATATAACCAATATTAGTATTCTGGTGGTATATAGTGCTCCAGAATTATTATGGGCTATTATTTGCTTATCCAATAGGGCATCTCCTGGGGTTACGATTGTGTATGTATTGTTGTTTACGAGATGGATACATGGGTAATTGATCTGGTTCACCCCTCTTTTTTCCTTATTGTTTTTGTAACATCTAATAGAAAGGGTGATTGTGTAATGTGTTACCTGGAACCACTTTGAATATATGGGGTGCCTTGTAATTATGACTAGGAGTTGTTTTTGGAAGGAGGGAACTGTTTATTCCGCCTCCATCCATGAACGTTCTGGGTGGCCATGGTTACGAGGATTCTTTTTAATGATCCGAGCTGCACCTGGCTCTCTAAACCCCTGACGAAGTCAGAAAGTGATGTAACATGTGTATAGCAGAGTATACAGGCACAGAGCAGAGCTTTTAGTTGATGCAGTGGAACTTGGCACCCAATTTTAGCAGTGGAGAATGCACAACTGTTTTAACACTGAGGGAGTCTGGGATCCATTCATGTTTGTGACTGTTTTCACAGCATTTTGGATTGTATTATGTGAGTAGTTTTTTAATAAAGATTTTAACATTTTATATGGTTTCACACTATGGATTGTGTGTTTTTTTAAATGAATGTCTGTGCTTGGGAATGGATATCTGCATGGTACCCTGAGACAATAAAGAACAATAGTAAAGTGAAATAGGAGTGTTGCCCTGTGGGTTCTCAAGAGCGATACTTGACCTGTGTGATGATCCATATTAAAGGTGAGCTGCTCACTGTGAAGGGTGGAAGTGGTTTAGCGGAGAAGGATATCAGCACGTTTGCAAGATTAAGCACTTTGGGACAATACATTTTTCGTTATATGAAATATGATGCAAGACTGAGCGCTTTGGGACATTATTGTATGTTTATATTTATATTCTTTTATATGAAGCTGTATAGTTTGTTTATTATATGAGTGGCACATGCACTTGATGAGTGGGGATTACGATTGGATTTGATTAATTGATTGTGAATATTGTGGATCTTGAGCATGGCACATGTATATATACTTTTAAGCGTGGCACATGTATATATAATTCATACATGTTTATAAAAGGATCAGATATTATACCCATTGTGCAAAACTTCTGTAATAAGCGAATATTGATATCATGGGTCACAAAATATGAATACATCAATATTTTATTGGGGTGTTTTTCAGAATTCACATATATATGTTACACATCTCATGCATACTGTACTTGTTACATGATTTTAGTACGTTGTTTAACTCATTTAGAACTTCCTGGAATATTTCTGTTATAGTTAATGGCAAATACACGGTCAATATTTAAAATATTCTCTTTCATTAGGTTCCTGAAACTTTTAACTGTAAATGCAGTTGTGTCACCACTGGAATCTTTATATTAGCAGAATAGAACATGTAGGGAATATTTAAAAATCTCTTTTTCCTTTTTAAATGTTTTTATCATATTGTGCTTGATCAGTGATCATGGTACTGCATGATGTGATAAAAAATATAAAAGAAAATCTATCCCCTTTTTTATTTTATATAAGTGCAGGTTGTTGTTATTTGGGATTTTATAGACAGAGGGAAAAATATAATAGTTAAAAATAAATTGTTTAGAGTAAGGCACTTCCTAGTTAACTTTTATCACCTTTTCCTTTTTTGTGTGAAAAATTAAATAACAACAAAATACACCACATAGTAAAAAAAAAATACAACAAAACATATGAAAAAATACTTATGTGTGACATAGTTTTTGCTTACAAACAAAAGCCATGAGATCAGTATGCCACGTGAGGCCAGGTGTTTATTGCTTAAATACAACGTAAGAAGTGGTATTGTCTTTTAGTAATTTAATTTTTCTAACATGGAAATCTGAAGGTGCTTATATTTTGTAAGTATCTGTTTATCATGGCCGGGCTCCCTATCTCTGTTCAGGGTATGCAGGCAGTTCTAGCTAAAAACTGAATAGAATTCTGACAGGTAACAGCTTTAAGAGTTCAGGGATCTCTGCTTCTAGCACATGGAAAGCTAATGTGATCTTAATATTAGCTTTACATTTTGAAAAAGCTGCGGGAATCAGGAGCTGCAAGGTAAAAAAAAAAAAAAATTATAGGAGTTAAGAATGCGTTACACTTTTCCCTCAAAAATTCCACGCATTAAAATGCCTTAAACTTGTCTTAATTTGGTAATGTCATCACCTATAAAAATTTCCCTCAAGAGGGCACTTTAGCTTAATTTCTGATTCCTGTAAAAGAACAGTTTTTAACAAAAGGTCCAATAAGTCAAAGAGATTTAAAGTATATTTCCACTTTTGCAGCCAAACTGGGATAACACCCATTTTTATATTTGTTACATGTTTCTCATTCACATAGAATAACATAAAAAAGAAATGCTCAATTCTAAATTAAAAGTTGTTCTCTGGACTGAATTTCTCTCTGGAATGCAAGGGGGGGGGGGGGGGGTGTTTACTATATTAAACCCTGTCTGTACTGTGATTGCAGATCTTATTATCAGTTGTAAACTAGATTTGAAAACTGTATGTCCCCACGTAGGGTTAAAGTTCTAAACGCATTATATTTGAATGAGGGGGAGCTCAATCTTTTTATTAGAACAGTCAGAGTTTCCGGTTGCTAAAATTGAAATTGAGAAGCTAGCAAAGGCCTGCTAAATACAAACATCTAAAAGGTAAAAAATATATATTTTTTAAATGTCTGGCAAATAGGAACACATAACAAACATACAAGGGTCTATTCACTAAGGTGCCGTAGGCAGCCGAGTGAAAGACCGACCTGAAGTGAAGTGAGCCGAACGCTGAATTTTCTCAATGTTGTCTGCAAAAGTGGAAATACAATTTAAGGAAGTAATTTTTGGCCATTGCAACTAATTTGTTTCATCCATTTATCTTTCTATATCAAGTTTAAAAATGAGCAACAAAGTCAGATTTGATGCTATTGTCAACAGAACAAGTCCAAATTAATGGGCACATATGAAGATAGAAATATACAGAATTTGCCAGAATTTGGTGTATGATCCGAGACAGCCACTCCTTCTTTATTCACTACTTAAAGAAGAACTCCAGGATTTTTTTATTAACCCTTGCAGTCAGGCTACACCTTCACTGCAAGGGTTAAATGCTCATTTGTGTCTAGGTGCTAAAATAACCAAGATATACTCGCCCAAAGCTCTGAGCTGGCCAGCTGTCACGGCACTCCCTGCAGCATTGTAATCTTCTTCAGCATCTTCATATCTATACACTGTGTATAAATGTTGATGATTTATGGGACCCTAGACCACTGCAGAGGAGGGGGAGAAATGTTGGAAGGACCCGTTTAAGAAGCAGCTGGGTTGTAGCTTCGGGTGAGAATAACTTTGTGTTTTTTAACCCAAATACAAAAAAAGCAGTTAACCCTTGCAGTACATGGGTACCCCCACTGCAAGGGTTAATAACAGCATTTCCTGGAGTTCTCTTTTTAATTTTTCCCTTAGCTTACAAGCAGCAGGATCCCACAGCAGAGAGTGAGAGAGAACTCCCCTTTGAGCCTCAGTCAGCTCACATAAAAACCTGTGAGACTAATCAATGAAGTCTGACTAACAAGTAAGATGTGGACCTAAGGCTAGAGGCTTTATCCTACTCAAAGCTCTAAAAAGCCTCTGCACTTCAGGATACAGACCAGAAATTAATAAGATATGAGGGAACAAAAAGTTTGGTTTTTCCATAACAGACACAATTCATGGGCCCATCACCATGTGGAAACCTAGGTGACATATTTACACCATCCAAAACCCTGCCAGCTGACGCTCCCACTACCTAATCTTGCCATAATTTAATTAATCATGTTTTGGAATATTATGGCGGTGATGTAAGAATTGTACAAAGTAAGGGACTTACAGGAAGTCTGACTTCTGAATAGTGTGAAGAAAATTTGCTACAGGAGGAAACATGACTAATTTTGAGTACTAACGCTGCCAGGCAGTTAGGGATAAACGATAAAAATGAGCTGGCAGCATTTCTGTGAAGCTTCTTCAGGAGATAATATCGGTTTACTAATTAGGTTATTGGATTGCATCTTTAAGTAACTTTAAAAGCATGAGAAATTGCATCTTATTGTGTGCTTTTGTAGCAGTATTGACCTGTTTAATAACAGTGTTTCAATATATCCTGTAGAGGTAATTGAGAATGGAGTAGATAGTATGATGTTGATTACTCCCTTCATGGAAACTGTGGAAAACAAGACTATTCAGGGGTTAAATAGGTGCTAAGTGTGCCCTGGGATGTTATCACTTCATTTAACTAATTTCTATTGATGGTATTGTCCTTTTTATTCAATCTATAAGCAAAAGTTGTATCAAAATTGAAAAAAAGTTTTTTTTTCTAGTTTTACCAGCGTTGTTCTAGAATGTATCCCATTTATATTGGGTCTAAAATTGTATTTTTATTACAAAGCATGGCAAAGGACTAAAAAAGATAAAGGAGCAAAACAAATAAAAAGGTTTAAATATACATTGTATAAAATATATAGAAAACAAATCATACGCCAAAAATAGGAAAAGGGGAGGAAGGAGTAATGGAATTTATAATTTCTTGTAAAAAAAAAGTGTGATTTTGGCAGGTGGAATTTACTGGTAAGTGCAGACAGTGAGCTACAGGGGGAAAGCAAGAGCGGTGTGCACCACATATACCTAACGTGTTTAAATGAAGTGTTTAGGCTTTGTGTGGTATGCCTATAGTCCACAACTGGTCAATTCACTTTTTTTAAATTCATACTGTTTAACTAGAACCATTAGAGTAATTACATTTGAGCAGTAAGTTAGTAGTTAGATATTTGTTAATGTACAAATATGAATTAGCTTTGAATCTGCAGCCACACCATTTATTATACTATACTAGATAATTATAATAAGAAAATATTTTTTGCTTACTTTAGAAAAATATTTGACATCATTTTATTATTAGGTTATAACTCACAAATAGCAGAACAACATTTTCTTAACATTATTTTCTTTCAACAGAGTAAAACATTTGGAAAGCTTTGCACATACCTAACCTGATTCTGTCATTGTACTGCTATGTACCATTGGTTCACTGTATCAATTTGATAGGACTAGTCCCTATTTATAGACAGAATACATTGTGATAATTTTTCATTGTTATGAAGCAATATGGACTAATCTGAGTTGTGAAATGAGAGTGCTGACTTCCATTAACACTTAAGAAATATTTTAGGTAAGTTTGAGTTTATTTCCAATTTGGCATACATATTTTGACAAATCTAGGAACATGTCAATGAATACTAATACTGTTATCTTGCTTGTTAAAAGCCATAACTCATTTTGTAGTTTTATTTTTAGGGGATAAAGTAATTGTTACAGGTGTGTTACTCATTATTTGAAAAATATGATGTAACAGGCTGATCAACTGAAATTAGCTGTTTTTTACATTTTCTCTTTCTAAACATGGGCTTACCAGATAATACTATGCACAGCCCCCAATTTCAAGCACTGTTTGGGACTACTGGGCTATTTCTACTATCCTTAAGAGAGATAGATAACATGCACCATAGGACATTACATGTGCTGGATGTAGCACAAGAAGATTTTCCAATCCTTTATTCTTCAATGGAATAAAGTTAAAGAACATTGTACAACCCATGTGTTGCTGTCACTAACAGGCAAAATCATGATGGTGGATACCGGTGTTGCCTGTCATTCTTGACATGATATCTTCCTGTCTGTTGCCATTTCTACTAAACTGACAGTAAGGTACTGTGCATTCCCTCAGATCATTAAATAGGAATGCCACTAAATTGTGTACAAACAATGCAAACACTACCAAATTTACTAAAACATAATATATGCTAAAGCATAAACTTAGAATTGGGCTGTCCCTGTAGAGAATCAGCACCTGGCACAGACAGAAGACAATCAAAGCTTTGGTCTTGATTTAAGAATAGGCCTGGTTAGCTTTATTTCTAACAGTTTTCAAGACATATATCCCTCAATAAATTGTGAGCACACAGTTTGGGGCAATACCTACTATCACATGACTGAGGCTAACTCATACCTTCTATTCTATCATTTTACAGTGCATAGATTTAACTACTAGTAACATTGTAGCATTTTGATCATTGATATATGAATTATACTGCTTTTCTGGAGACAGATTTGGTTTTCTTTTGGTAGATTGTATTCAAATACACTGCTTTCATTTTTATTGATTGTTCAGGAAAATACTGAAATCTTCCCGAACAGTTATTCTCTTCTTTGTCCAGAAGATACAAATTTTAAGCGTGTCTAAAAGATTCTAGCCCTGCAGATCTATGTTTTTGGTGTCTCTTGTCTACTAAAGCTGTTTTGTACAGATATTTCTGGAATTAAAAAAAAATATTTGGCTCAAATCGCCTTTATTGAAGTTGTTTTCTAATGCCTGTTGATAGCCTAAGTCTAATTTTAGCCCTGTCAAAGAAATAGAAAAAAAGGAAATTGTATTTACACTGCTTTGTCATGTGTTCTGTCTGGCCAATCAGAAGGTTCTGTCACTGAGAAAGGCTCTGATTAATTCGCTGCCGGCAGTATATCCAGTGCAGAGGCTATTAGATACAGACACATGTCAGAAGAAATAATAAGAGCAGAGCTTGGAGGAAAAATTAGGATCTACAGCCTTTTGCAGGAACACCATGCTGATTAGGCCATTGATCTATTGTTGCCTATGGTCTTCAAGTGGTTATGGATGCAAGCTTTTAAACATTGCATTTTGTAGGCACCCTCTAAAATGCAATACATTGGATAATTCCTAACAAAATTGAGTTTTAAGTGACATCTTTAATATTGCTACATTTTCCCTCAGGGTTTGAGCAGCATTAGAGATCTGGTAGTCAAGGGATAATATCAAAATTCTGTTCTTTTAGGAATTGGCACCCTGAAGGTCAAAACAGTTTTCACCCAAAACTGTTAATTTTAGTTTATATATACCATATATAATTTGTGTATATTGATTGCTTAACTACTTATGTCAGAGACCGTGGATGTGAGATTTCCCTAGTTCTGCGCACATATGATAGAATGCTGTAGTGAGCAGTTTTTCCATGTATAATGCAATCATATACTGTATGTTGTGCAGCTATAGTGGAAATACTGACACTTGTCATTTTTCATGATTACATGTAAGCTACTTAGGTTTATATGTGAATGTAAGATAGTAAATGTTTAATGCTAAGAATATGCAGGCAGACAGAAAACAGCCCGGATGTAGTTAGGCACTGGTTAGCACAAATGGGTTCACTTTACTTGAAATTTCTTTTAAGAATTGCTGACATTATATGTTCCGTTCATTTGCTGTGGAACTAATAGAGACAATTATAGCAGATGTAACAGTTCTCTTGTAAATTCTACACAAGGAGAGAGCAACTACATTTCTTTTACAGCGTTACAGCTTAATACCTTTAACCACTTGCGATGCAGAAGATATCATTAGTATTAGGGTGCCTAGACCTTTTTATCACTCTAGTAAGTTATTTTTTTTGACAGAACTCTGGGGTATTGCACAAAATTGTTGTCAGTGCTTTTCCCTTTAGTTTGTACTCTGTGATCATAATGAGATTTCCCTCTCCCTCTCTCTCCCTTAAAAATAAGGCTATCCACCTCTTCTCATAGCCCTAGTACTCAGTATTATATTCAGACACCTATAAGTATTTACTATATCTATCCCATCAGATACCTGGTAGTATTTCCATGCCAATGAGGTCTTGCCTCTACTCAGCACACAATACATTTTCCTCTCTCACGGACATATAGAAGTAATGAAAAGCACATTCCCCTCTCTCTTCTAAAAGCACAAGACTTTGTCATTTTATGTCATCTGCAGCAAGCAGCTTCTTCCCTACAGCCACCCAGAGTGTATTAGGTCCCTTTCTGTAAATTCTGCTAAGAACTATTTGACTTCCAACCTTTGGATACTGAGCAACAAATGCTGCAAGGCCCAGCTGCCCTGATGTTTGAAGTTAACAGAGAGAGTGCACTCTAAACAGATTCACCACTCCAAACCATTCACAGCTCTCCAGTCTGGGCTAAAACTTTATTGCTGTTCATGTTGCATGTCATCTTCCTTGCACTCTAAACAGATGTTTAAAGTTCTCAGAGAGAGTGCACCACCATCAGGGTCCATTCACACTTTAGTGGTGCTTTGATAAATGCACACTACATGCACATCATGTTACGTATTAATAAGAATTGTTCTGACAAAGCAGCCAAAAAATGAACTTTTTTTATATGCACATACTGTATGTATACAATACAGTGCACCACAACACAAGGCACTGAATGACACTCCAATCCACTGAGTTTAGATATTGACATAGTTTCATAACTAAAATACTCAAGCAACAATTGGGCAATTATTATAATATGTAGGTAACAAATTGGCAATCATTATAGTATGTAGGCAACAAATGGGCGATTGTTACAATACACAGTCAATGACAATACAAGTATCATTAACTGGAGCCCAGTCTGCATCCTCTTCCCACTTAACTTATTTCCTGGCCTCCATGACAGCAGCAGCTGTCATTTCTAATTTCTACACATCAACAGATGGAATATCTGTCTCCTCATGGCTTTCTTCTGTAGTGCTGGTTTACCCATCTGGCCACTGGCTGGAAGTAGTGGAAACACTGATGACACTTCTCCTTTCAGCCAGTCAGTGATTGAGCTTGGAGATCTGGTAATAACTTTGATTATTTGGAATTTATATAAATATATCTTAGCTATGTTACCTATCAACAATTGGTAATTCTGTAAAGCAAATCTTTTGATCTAGGCACCCCTGCCACATACAATAGTTCAGTGGTGTATTTATGTATTTGGCTGCCCTTGGCAACCTAGGCAAACGCCTACTTTGCCTCGCGGTAAATACGCCCCTGGTCAGGTTAGTGATATTACCTTCCTCCCTGCAGACATGCAATCTACTTTGGTCACCAACCCACCTCCTGCATGCCGAATGGGCAATAAAGGAGCCCCAACGCACTGAAGAGGTAATCGCTCTACTCATAATGCGATTCCCTCTTATCAGCAATATTCCAATTCTAGATTACGAGCATGGTGTATTGCAGTACAGCCTGACTGTTTCACAGTGCTTGTGCTGCCTTTCTTGGTTGGATTAGCAAGACTACTATAGTGCAGGTTGTTACAGGAAGAGTATAAAATGATAGATTAAAAAACGTTGTTTTATGTAAAACAAATTTACTGTTTTTGAATAGACAACTGGATTAAGTTGTGATCTTTTATATCTTATCAGAGTTTAGATTTAAGGAGGGGATTCAATTAATCTAAAGCAAACACATATTTCTATAAAGTTAACCTTTCCAAAAATAAATATGGGGCTTCCATTGCTTATACTGACCCTCCTAACCTCAATTCTTTTTAAGTCTTTAATCTGCAACATGAATGGAGTTCAGAAAAATCAGAGAAAAGTCTAAAGTCCTGATCTACAAGGAATCTACTTGTTTCTTGTCAATGAATTAAAGTATAAAAAACCCCAAAGGGGTCAGGATGACTACCAAGCAGTTAGCACTTGCAGAATGAGAGTCAATAGTGGCAGCATTCATGTTTCTCTAAGGATAGATTTCTTTTAGGAGGTTGCAAGCTACCATTTTGAAAGTTCTGCAGTGCACATTTCTTCAGTCATCTAGATATTAAATTAGATTAATATTTCCATGAAGAGCGATATATACAAAGAAAAAAATCACATCTTTTAATATATGTTATTATTATATAGGATTTATATATCGCCAACAGTTTGCACAGCGCTTTACAATATAAATATCATATAATATGTTGTGTCTGGATAAGTAATTTGCACTTTTACTAATTATACTGAGTTTTCTTTTTATTTTTTTATCGGTTTTTTTATAGTTGTATTTTTTAAATCTGCACTGTATCATGGTAAAGGAGGAAGTGGTTTTATGTTGCATATATTTGATATAGAATTGCCCAGATACATGCACTGGAGTGCTAAAGGACTGGAACTGTCGGCAGGATTGTAGGAGAAAAATCAGATGCTGTGCTGTGGCCTGGGACTGTGCTTTACATTATGATTATTAAGTCCTGTTGACTTGATGTCGACCCCTGGCAACCACATTGATAGTGTTTCTTTAGAATGTCTTTGCAATTGCATGTTCATAATTGCTATGAATACACAATTATCCACCTTATTGCTGAGTGTCTTTCTCTTCTTTTGCTTTCAACTTTTCTAGGCATGATAGTCTTCAGCCTAGTCATGTAGGCTGGTTGGGCTTTTTTTTTTAAAGAATGCACTGGTTTTCCTTGCTGTCAATGGCATTTATGGACACCAAAGTTGTAAGGCATTATCAGTGCCAAAACTGGGGAAGAGGGGTGTGTGTCCCGGGCTCCACATTTGGAATGTTCCAATATCGACCAGAATTGGTAAGACCCCTCTCACGCAACCCTGGTGAGACTGTAGGCAGCCCTGGTGAGACCGCACACAGCCCTGGTGAGAACGCACACAGCCCTGGTAAAACCGCGCACAACCCTGGTAAAACCCTGCTCATCCTCCTGAGACCCTACACAGTGCTCCTGAGACCCTGGGGGCATCAGGCTTCCACAGAGCAACACAGAGTCTGTAGCTTTATACAATTCTGCATTGCTGTATGATGTATTGCTGGGATTTGTAGTCCTCTCTAGCTGCTGGTATTCTGCATTGCTGTATAATTTATTGCTGAGATTTGTAGTCCTCTATCGCTGGTGGTATTCTGCATTGCTGTATGATGTATTGCTGGGATATGTAGTCCTCTATAGCTTTTGGTATTCTGCATTGCTGTATATAATTTTCCTGGTATTTGTAGTCCTCTATAGCTGGTGGTATTCTGCATTTCTGTACATTGCTGCGTGGTGGAATTATGGTGGATCAGGAGGGGTGTAGCTGTGAGAAAAGAGAAAGAGTGCACAGAAGTGTGGGGTGGCGGCAGGGGGGGTTTGAATGGAGAACTTCTCTGAGTCTTTGCCCCGGGTGATGAAATGTCTAGCTTCACCACTGGGCATTATTACTTTTCTTGTCTTGCTTGTTCATTGTTTCTGCTTTTACATACATACAGAATGACAGAAAGTACAATAGTCTGGACCAGGGCTCAAAATTTCCGGTCCTGAGCTACTAGCCAGGCCTTCAAAGTTACTTGCCACCAGTTGCCCTGCATAACACAAACAAACACACAAGGACAATTCATTGTACTTACAGACACAGCTCTTTCATGGGCCATACTGCATCTACCGCCATAGCGACCCACATGGTCGCTGTGGGGCCCGGAGCAGAGGAAGGCCAGGTCAGGAGCGGGCTGAGGCACTTTTTTTCTTAGTATCGCAGTTGCTCACACCTTTTCAAGGAACTGTTGTGTGCATGCCAGCCACTGGGCGGAGAGATCTTTTCGACTCTGCATTCAGCTCTGACACCAGAGCCAGCAGAAGCTGAGATATAGATGGAGAACTTCCAACAAAGAATCTTCAATATTATAAGTAGAGGGACTTCCAACACAGTGCGTAAAAAACCTCCAGTACAGTGGAGAGCATCCACTATGGTAAGTGGACTCAGCACAGCTCAGTTTAGGACCGTTATAGAGTCATGACAATCCCTTTTTACTAGGGATGTCCCGATGCCACTTTTTCAGGCCCATGTACTTGCCGATACCAATTACCGATACTTTTTCTTAAAGGGACAGGTGACTTTAAATGATCCATAGTACAACTACATGTTATGTACAGACAGATTGGTTAGTAAGCTGTCTGAGCCTCACCCCATGGTTCTATTTGATACTTTTTCACCCTCTAGCCCTCAGAGATGACAGACACAACAGCAGTGTACTGATTAACCTCACAGCTGCACTGTCCCCTTGTCACCTTTTGTTCTCTCATGGCATCAGAAAAGATCTCTAGACCCACACAAGCCCCCATGTCTGTGCACTAATTATTTTTGCTGCACTTCACTTCAACTCTGTAGATGCATCTCTGCTGGAGTCTTATGTCATCCTCCGCTGTGACTAGAGTCTTGTCGTGGCCAGCTGTAACAATCGGCACAGTTCCTCTACAGTCATTCTTCTCTGACTCTGACCATCTGCACTGTGACCGGCTCTCTCCTGTGACATTTCATCTAGTAATTCCCTACAGCTTTCACTGTACTCCACCATCCACCTTCTGTTAAAGCACAATGACATTTCTTGTTATTAGCCTCCCCTACTTGTCTCCATCCTGACACTGCTCCCTTTTATCTCATCTTCATCTTGACACTGCTCCCCAACATCTCCTCATCTTGATACTGACACTACTCCCCCACATCTCTTCTTTATCCTGATACTGCTCCCCAACATCTCCTAACTTTCATCCTGGCACTGCTGCCTTTTATCTCATTGTCATCTTGACATTGCTCCCCCACATCTCCTCATCTTCATCCTGACATTGCTCCACCACATCTCCTCATCTTCATCCTGACACTGCTCCCCAACATCTCCTCATATTCATCCTGAGACTGCTCCCTCACATCTCCTCATCTTCATCCTGACACTGCTCCCCCACATTGCATATCATTCATATAGTGCTCCCCCACATCTCCTCATCTTCATCCTGACACTGTTCCCCCCATGCAGCAGTGTAATTAAGGCACAGTCGCTATTGGGCTTTGGCAGAAATGGGGTGGGGGCCGGTTTGGGGGGCCCCATACATAATTTTGCTATGGGGCACTGTGATTTCTAGTTACTCCCCTGCTGGCAACCAATGTTTTTATTAATGTTTTTGATTTTAATCTCTGCTAACAAATAATGTAATTTTCAATTTGCTCAAGCCACTAATGTATATACCAATGTAATAATGATCTTCGATCACCAGCAATGAAATTCATGCACTGCACTAACTGTTGACTCTCTGTGTATTTATTTGTGTCCACTGACTCCCAATGCAGTTATTAAATGTCACTGACCGCTGATTACAAATGAGATTACTAAAGTTTGCATAAGAATAAATAATATTAAAGTGCACTGCCTGTTGATCGGCACTGTAAATATTTATGTTTGCTGACCATCGATGCAGATATTAAATGTCACTGACCATTGATAACCCATTTAATTCATGAATTGCACTGACTGTTAACTATTGGTACTACTACTGCTGACCACCAATTAATTCTTAATTTCCACTAACTAATGATCACCATTGTAACAAGTGTCATCACATTTCAGCAATATTCTTAGTTTCCATCAAAATATCCACTCATATATAAACCTCTTCCCACACACAGCTCAGATTCACCTAAAATATACAATTATTATTATTCAGCTGGGAGATATTCGCATGTCAGTATAACCGGTGAAACGTGATGTTTTCCTTTGTGAATTCATCTTCCCAGCTATCACGTGGTAAAATGAGCAGTGAATCTTCTAAATGAAGATCTATTTAATGCATACATTATTTTAGTCTTTGCATTGCTTTTGTTAATTGAAAAAATTATTTATCTCTACATAATGAAAATAATGATTCTTATAAAAAAACAACACATACATGTACTTTAGCTTAGTGAATCGAGCCCTAGAGATACATTTTGAAAATAAATTCAGCAATGGCTGAACTTACTGATTTTAGAAGTGCTAGAGCTTTAATACCAGCAATAAAGGGAGGTAAAGTGCAGAGGTAAAATCTATTGAATCATTCACAGTATGCCACATGACGTTGAACCAACCAAAATGCTCTTGAAATGTTCTTTAATGTGATTTACTATAGAAGTAGAACATTTTCACTTTCTAGGTGAATTTTCCCTCGTCTCTTTGTTTCATCTGATTCTCTAAGAAAAGTGATTTTAAAAGTGTATATTCACTTTACTTAGAGAATCAGATGAAACAAAGTGATAAGGAAAAATTCACTAAGAAAGTGAAAATGCTCTACTTCCTTGGTAAATTCGGGTCAGGGTATTAGTTTATTCACAGATTTGTACACTGAACCAGTGAAGAAGAAACCAAATCAAATATTTATGAGTATGTAAGCAAATGCACATTTACCTTAAAGCTTAACTCCAGTCAAATGGCTAAATACAAAGATGACATAGGTAGCTGTTTTATCTGCCACAGTATTTAAATTTCTGTTCATTAATATCTGAGATTTACAGACCAGCCAGACAAAACAGCCAGACCTGGACCTGACCTTTATCTACGGTAGCTAAGGTAGAACTCAAGCTAACATTTTTTGGGGGGGGGATAGAATAAAGGAGGGTTATAACCCCTTTCAGCTTTTTTAATATCTGTTTCCCATTGGGAATCATTTCCTTCATTTCCTGTCTTAGAGCCACCACAGGAAGTGAGAGGAAATCCCTCCAAAGAGAGGGAAATCCCTGGTGGTCGGCAGGGTCACCAGACATAGGGGTCTATTCACGAAGCTGCCGAAGGATCTGGCCGTAACTTCGGCCGATCCTTCGGCTTGTTTCGGCCCCAGGACCCCTTCGGTTCAGTAGAACCGAAGGGGTGCTGTACGGGCTATTCACAATAGCCCGTACAGCTCCCGATCGTGGCCGAGCAACCGATGTACGGCTAATTTCAGCCGTACCAGCCTGAAGTGAATAGCTGAACAGTGTTCGGCTCACTTCACTTCAGATCGGTCATTCACTCGGCTGCCCTCGGCAGCTTCGTGAATAGACCCCATAGTGTCTCTAGTGGAAGATTTCCTGTCCATTCCTGTTCTGATGACAATCCTACATTTGGGATTTTACCATAACAGTAACAGGACAAATGGAAATGGTAAATCTCCCTAACAGGGACACGGACAGCAATACAAACCTGACAGGTGAGCTTAACCCTATCCATTCTATCCAAAACTAATAATAAGGTTTTGGCTTCAGTTGCACTTTAAGTAATACAACGATGTCTTGTGCCTGCTTATGCCTGCCTCAAGCCTGTGATTGGACAGTGAAGGAGAAGCAGCAGACTGATAAGCTCATCTCTTTGTCACTGCTCTCTTTTCTCTTATCAGCATGTTCCTTGTTAACACATTTACGACTACAACACAACTGACTGGTTGCTTGTGCTTCTTCCCATCTTCCAGTCTGAGCTCTTCTGCACAGTAGCTTGCAGATGGTTAATATCAATGTAAATGCAGGTACTTACATCAGTTGCTGTACAAAATACACTTACGGGGCTATTCACAAGAAAGTGAAGAGTTTGGAGAAGACAGGAGAAGTAAACATGCTAGTTCAAAATAGCTGATTTGGAAAAATTATTCAATTCAGCTCACGTTCCAGTTCAGCCATGTTGGCCTAGATTGTTCACTTCTCCTGCCTTCTCCAAACTCTTCACTCTTTTGTGAATAACCCTGCTAATTATTTTTGAATGAACATTTACCTGTATGCATTTGATTTATCTGCATGGAGTTCAACTTTAATATTATTGAATGTTTGAAAGAAGCAGGCTGACAGAACTGCCATAAAATGACATGCTTCTCTAATCATCCCACGCAATGGGAGGTAGGAGATACTGTAGAGGAAACGGAAGAAGAGTTTATTCTGTGTTCTCTAATGGAAACTGAGCAGCACTGCATATGATTATCACTGTAAAAAAGAGGAAAAGATTGCAGTTATTATGTTCTCAGTCAATATTATTAGGTGCGGAGAAATGTCAGCCCACAAGGACAGGTATGTAGTAAATTACAACCTTCTCTTTTCTGTGGGGCTTATTAGTCTCATAGTATAGAAGGAAATGTTTTTCCCAACTGTGATTTGAATATACAACATACATTAAAAAATTCCTTAAAGGAAATTAAGAATGAGTGAATCTGCCTGGGTTTAATCATCTGAATCATGTTTAGCAGCAAACCTCATTGAAGTCTATGAGGGGGAAGGGGGTCACAGGGCGAAGCTTGATGCAAATGACATGCTTGGAACATACTTTTAAGCTGTATTTCATTCATTAAACACTCTCATGTTCTGTTTTACAACATACTTGCAATGCGTTAGAGCAGGGGCGCCCACTATTTTTCGTCTGGAGATCTACTTTTCAAATGACGAGCTCATTGAGATATACCAACGAAAAAACACCTGCATTCAGGGGCGGGAGGGGGCGTGGGCTGCGCAGGCAGGCCCCTCGCCCACAGTGTGATCGCAAAAATGCATTAGTGCCTGTGTTCCAGTCCAGTGCGAGCCGCAAAAATGCTGCGGGCACTATTGCGAGAACAACAGAGCAGGGCTCAAAATTTCCACTCGCCCCCTCGCAATTTGCGAGTGAAAATTGCGTGGGGGCGAGTGGAAATGAAGCCTCCTCAGGGCGGCTTCTCTCCTGTTGAACGACCTGATGACAGCGCTCCCTCGTCCGTCCGTCTAAGCAGGGGGCGCAGGAGGGAGCGCTGCCTGCTGTCAGGATGGCGGAGCGGTGAGGGGGAGAGAAGCTGCGCCCGCAGCTGTCAGGATGGCCGAGCGGTGTTCCGATCCGAGTCAGTCATCCTGTCAGTTTCAGGAAGACAGCGGCTCTGTGCCTGGCAGAGCGGGGATCGGTAAATATCATTGATATTTACCGATCCTCCATGTGAGAAGGACAAACACTGGAGCGATCGTCGGATCACTCCAGTGTTTGTAAATAACTGGGGACACATAGTATTATGTGTTCCCAGTTATGAATGAACAGGCTGTGATTCACATCACAGCCTGTTCATTCATGAATTTCTCAATGGGGAGAAACACTCAGTACAGAGGCTCCTCCCCATTCAGAAACAGCTGATAGTAAATATTTTACTATCAGTGTCTGAATGAATGGGAAGCCTCTGTACTGAGTGCTTCCCATTCACTGAGTGCTGAGGCTGCTGAAAAAGAAATAGAGGATTTGGTGTCCTCAATTTCTTTTCTATTTTAAAAGGGAAATGTCGGGGGTCTGTTTGGACCCCTAATATTTCCCCGAAGCCCCCCCAACAGTAAAAAATAAATAAATCATAAAATAAAAATAAAAAATTACAATAAAAAAATTAAAAAATGTAAACATTTTTTTTTAAAAAGTGAAAACTGCCCCCCCCACGCATTTTATTAGACATGTGCGAAGACTAAAATTAATTTCAGATGAAATGTGTATGTGTAATGCTCTGTGCATTGTGCTGTGGCTGTATGTGTAATGCCCTGTGCGTTGTGCTGTGGCTGTATGTGTGTTGTGCTGTGTGCGCGTTGTGCCCTGTGTGTGTTTGTTTGTGTTATGCAGGACAACTGGTGGCGAGTAACTTTGAAGGCCTGGCGAGTAGCACAGGACCTGAAATTTTTAGCCCTGAACAGAGTATGTAGCTTCATATTATTCTGCATTGCTGTGTAATGTATTGCTGGGATTTGTAGTCCTCTATAGCTGATGCTGTTCTGCATTGCTGCATAATGGTATTGCTGGGAATTGTAGTTCTCTATAGCTGTTGGTAGTCATTATTGCTGGGATTTATAGTCCGCTATAGCTGATGGTATTCTGCAATGTTGTGTAATGTATTGCTTGGAATTGTAGTTCTCTATAGCCAATGCCATTCTGCAATGCTGTACAATGTATTTCTGAGTTAGTGGCATAACTACCAGGGTCGCAGCAGTCATGCACGCACACAGCCCTGATGAGGCATCCCTCCACTACCAGTGGGCTTTACATTTCCTAAACCGATAGATACATTCACACTATGGTTACATGGATGGCAAAAGTGGCAGACAGGGGCAGGGAGAAGGCAGGGGAAGAGGGAGAGCAGGAGGGGGGCCAAGTTGCTGCACCATGGGCCTCTGGGTTGTACTTGCCCCCTGGGCTAAAAGTTGCCAGTCAGCCACTGCTCTACACATTATCCCAGATCAATCTCTTCTTGGTCTCGCCCTCACTCCTCATGCGGGTTGATGCAGTAACTATTGAAAACTTACAATGCAATTATATCAGACCATGTTCCTGTTGTCAAAGAGTTAAAAGACACTGGGGTGGGGGTCTTCCTACTACATGGTGGTTCCCTACGTACTTGTTTATCAATGATTCTTTTGGAGATATGTTTAAATGTTGGTGGTTTTAATATGTTTCTGATAATACATCTTCTATGGAAGACTTCTTTGTTTGGGAAGCAGCAAAGGCACTGCTGAGAGATAAAAAGAAAGACAGACACTATGAATAGATATCGGGAAGCAAGTCAGCTTGCCAAGCTTATCTAGCTTTAAAATCCAACATGTCATCTCACAACAAAACTGCCTGGATTACTGCTAAGGAACTTTGCGATCATTGACTTAAAATATACAATCAATACATCAGGCTAAGGTGGGAGGCAGATTTCTTCAGATTAGGTAATAGACCTGGTAGACTACTGTCCAATCTTGCTAAAAAGAGGAGACAGATTTCCTATATTACTAGACCCAAAGATGATGGGGGGTTGGGTTCACCAAAAAGGTGATCGCTGAAATTTTCAGAAATTTTTATAAATCTCTTTGTACAGCTGATTTTACTTACCCTGAGGAGGGGTATGCCTTTCCGCAAGGGATATCACTGCTCTCTTTATCTCTGGAAGACGTGAAGGCACTTAATGCTGACATTGTCACGATTGGGGCACTGGAGCACCAGGAATCGTAAACTTCGGGTCTTGCAGAGTAGTATATTGTGACAAAGTTGGGAATGTGCAGTGATGCCGGTCTCTGAAGATGCAGGGACAGTGTGACTACACAACAAATGCAGGTGTGCCAAAGTCGGAGGTTTTAAGGAGCCGCCTGGTCTTCACCAGAGCCACTGCTGGTGTGGATGTTGAGCTGCGGGGCAGCTCCCAGGTTGTGGCTCTCAGACACAGTACTCAGGGACCACAGCACACTGCACAAGACACAGGGTGCGTACAGGATACGCGGTACAGAAAATAGGCACTAGAGGGAAGACGCAGGGAAAATGCGTGACACAGGAAGCAAAACACAGAACAGGTGTGCCCACATGGACCAGAGATTCACAGGAACAGCAGAGGGGAATGCACCAGAGAAAGGAGGGAGTGCAGAGCGAAATTACCACAAGAAGCAGGAGGAGAAGGTAAACCACAACATGGCTATCTGGAATACACTGGGGCGAGGCTGCATGGAAACAAGCAGCCACACAGGTGGAAGACAGACTATCAGGTAAGTGCAGGTACAAGCACTCACTGAGGAGGAGATAACCATCCGCTAGCAGGAAAAGCAGAAGCTCACTGGGAGCACAAGGAATCAAGGCTCATGCTGGAAACATGTAAAGCAGGGAAAAAACACTCAAGGGGTGGTGCAAGTACAGGCAAGGATACAGAGTGTACACAACACAGAACTACAGGCACTCTAGGTGATATGCACAGGGGAAGGTACAGGAAGACACAAATAGGAATACACGGAAAGCTGTGCAATGCCACGGAAGTACCAGACGCCGTGCACAAGGATAGCGCCAGGGGAAAGTGTGTTGCACTGCAAGACACAGAAAAGGGGGTGCGAACATACAAGCAGGGTGGGAAGCTAACACACAGGAGCCACAGGAACTATAACAAACAAGGGCACAAGAAAGAGCAAAAAGGGAAAAGCCAGCCTAGAGGTTACTGGGTACACTGGAGTCGCACAATAAGCATGAGGATATAGGGAAGCAAGGGGAACAAAGCCAACACAGGAATCCAGGACAGTACTAAAGCAGAGGGGACCACAGCACAGGAGAGTTAGGGAATGCAGGGAACCAGAAAGAGACACAAGAGATCACATGGGGGTCCAGCACAAGGGATAGGACTTGTTGCTCGAACAAAAAGCAACAAGTGAGAGAGTGCTAAGTAGGGGAGGAGGTGTGCAGATTGGCTGTAGCCCTGTGAAATCACATAGGCTGACAGCCAAGCACCAGGGACCCACATGAAAGCCTGGCATGGATTGCCGGACACTGTGACAGACATTTTGCCCAAGGAGTTGATTTCTAATATTAAGCTGCCTCCCCCTGATGGTTTCTCTGCTGATTTGTTTGAAACTGCTTTCACCAGATCACACTGATTCTTTGCTAACTATGTACAACCAGGTTTTAAGCCAGCAGAAATACCCACCCACGGGTGATGCCGCTTTTTTTAGACTTATCCATAAGTACCCCTTATATGCATGCTATTATCACCCTATCTCCTTGTTGAACCAGGATGATGAACCAACTTGCTGGTTTGCTTAATAAACTCATATCGGCTGATCAAGTGGGTTTTGTCTCTGGTTGCTTGGCTTCAACATTAGGAAAGTCATGACTGTTTTGGAGGCTCACATTTCTTTTTCCGTCGCCTGATACTTTTTTGCCTTTGATACGGAGGAAGCTTTTGACGATGTTAATTGGTTATTTTTACAAAATGTGATGGTTCATATGGGTTTCATGAGCCCACTTTTAGATTTCATTAGTACACTGTACATGGGTCCCACAGCTCCAATCTCAGTAATCAGTTCCCTAGCTAGATAACAGGTTTAAAGCTTCTGTGCTTTTGCTGTTAGAGAGCAGCAGCTGACACTAAGTGGTATATATATTTGCAACAAATGATTCTATATAAACAGTGTAGCATTAAAAATGCAATGGTGCATCTATAAAATAGTTATCCTAAATATCATCTAATATTTTAAACAAATATAAATATATTCAGTGCCAAAATACATTATCAAATGACTATCACAATATCCAAAGTGTGCTGTGCAAACTGTCCCTATCTGCTCCCTTCCCATTGCAAAATTGAACATTTCAGGGTTGCCCCTTCTCCCCTCTGTTGTTTAACATCTCAATAAAACCCTTGGTGCTCTCCTTTACATCCGCATTCTTGTTTAATGCAAATCAGGTCCGATCAGTGGAGCTTAAGTCTGCCTTGATTGCAGATGACATAATTCTATTTCTATCTGATGCCAAAGTTCAGGTCCCTGCGATTGTCCACCATCTCCGAACATTTGGGTATTTCTCTGGGCTATCCATCAATTATGACAAAAGCGAACTCATGTTCCTTGATGCAAGTCCCTTACTAGCTGTTCTATTATGGGTGGAGCTACGTGTTTTAAAAGTTCAAATTAAATATATTGTCTTTTTGGGTATATATGTTCCCAAGTCCTCTTTAGATTGCTACCATCATAACGTTAAGCCAATTATACACATAGTTATAATTTAGGATTTGCACCTATTCAGCTAGACCAGATGGTTTACTACAGTAGTGGCCAGAAGGCAATGCCACAGGTAAACATTTTGGATACAAGCTCCAATATCATAGACACGAGGACTATCAGACTAGAAGGTTGTCCAGAATCCAGTAATTTTGTCAGTTATTTTGGTGTCACCCCCTCTGATTGAACCACCCGGTGTGGGCCACACCCTCACTTTGAAATTGTACAGGGAAGCTTGCAGTCTGCCCAAAGGCCTGCTCAACAAAACATCTAAAAGTTAAGTTTTTTTTAATAAATTATATTTAGGTATGCTGTATGAACAGGAACACATAACAAACATACAGGGGTTTTCTCAAGTTTGACTGCAACTGTAGAAATACACTTTAAGGTAATAAACATTTTGCTGCAGAGAAAGCTTTATGGAGGTAGATATTGTTCTTATTTTTTACAATGATTAAAATTTTGGTATATCTGGTATATCTGGAAATAGCAATTTTCAGAGTTTAATGCAAGTTATGACATGTATTATGCTCTAATATACAGTATGTACATATTTACAGTATATTTACAAATACGTACATATTTTCAGAAAGATCTCTATCCATAGAAATGGCTAGTTAGACTCTCGGCTGAGAGTAAGACCAACATGTTTATTTCATGACTGATCTATTGCATTCTTCTATTCTACGTCAGTTGTTCGTCTGACCTTCTTTCCCAACAAAGCCTACTTCCCTTCTCTAAACTTTAAAGTACACCTGTGCTGAGATTATGGGCATTAAATTATTTACATATTCCTAACAAGCAGTAAAAGAGCTTTACAACAAGCAATCACTGACCTCTGTAGATGCATGTACTGTGAAGTATTTCATTCTCAAAGAGCCTCAAAGATCAGAATGAAGATTCTAAAATTAGATTTTCGGTGGTTTTCAACACCTTAGAAACACCTGCCATAAATCCGGCTCCATGCTACCTCCTCACCAAGTGACGACTCGCTGCCCGGCCTTCTGATTAGCCAGGAAGCTAGATGGCATGGAGGCAGCTTCCTGGCCAATCAGCAAGCCGGGCAGCATGTATTGACTTGCCGCCCCCCGGCTTCCTGATACCAGAAGTCACGGTATCGGGATAGGCATGGGAAGCATTTGGGCAAGTACGAGTACTCGCCCAAATACTCGGTATCAGCACTGATAATGATACTGGTATTGGTGCATCCCTAGCTTTAATACTGTGTGTTTCCATACTCGTTGCCTGTTACTATGGAAGTAAGGTAGGTTTGACATACACAAATGTTATTCAGCACTTTAGAGGTTCTTCCTCAACCTAATTTAGTTACACTGTTTGCAAATGCCTCAAATGAGGCTAAATGCAAGTGATGTAAAAAAGTAAGACTGGGCTTTATTTGAAAAAAAGAGCTAGGGGTTAGTCCCCATTCGAAATAAGTAAATGCCTATTTGCCTTACCTACCTCCATTTCATATCTGCAAAAACTTTCACAAACCTACTTTCATTTCACCATATTGCTTGAGGTAACAAGTGTTTTATTAAAGTCTAGCTCAAACAGATGTTGGTAAGTATTGATACTGGTATGTTTTTGTTTCTGAAAACAATTACTAATATTGCAAGTGGGTTGCACCAATGTAGGCACCTTTGTTTTTATCACAAGGAGGTAAGAAAGTATGTTTATTGCTTTACGTGTTTTCTAATGGTTTATTATTTTTGTTAGAATCTTTTCAAATAAAACATTAATATTCCAATTAATATTGCTCTTGTCCATTCTTTAAACTAAAATACCTCTCTAAAGCTTATTTTTTCCACGGTCTTATAATAAAAAAACTAATGGTGATTTTATGCAACACAGCCCATTGTTCTAGAAAACTGTCAGGAACTGCACATATCCACTTGACTGATTTACAGTGCATGCATGCCATTCTTCCTCCTCATTTCTCTGGAGGTTTACAGTAATCTGATGTCAACAGTCATCATCTCATCCGGTGTCTGAGTATAAAGTATATGTTGTTGGCTTAGATCACTAAATGATTTCTAAACATTTGCACACTGAAATATGACAGTTTCTGAAGACTCTATGTTGCCCCTGCTATTGTTACTATCATTTCTAAAATTAGTTTTTGCAAGTGACATTAAAGTATAAAATGTGTGTGTCCCCCATGCTGCTTGCAGGACTTACCTTAAATGATGCCTCTTGATCCAATCATCTTCTTTCCAGCATCAGAGAACGCGCTAGTGCCGGTCTCTGATCCAGTGCTGACTTCTGTCTCTTCCTTTCCCTTCCTGTCCCATGGAGTCTGTGCGGGTGCACGCTGCCTCCTCTTCTCCCTTTGCCAAAGATCTCTACTGCGCATTCGCACCCGCCCCATGATCCTTTGTGGTCCCCGAGAATCTTCAGATCTTCAGAGTGTAGTGCGCGGCACAGACACAGGTAAGTTTTAATCTTTTTGTTACTTTTTTTATGTTTTTGCATATACAGGTGAAATTCGAATAATTAGAATATCGTGCAAAGTTAATTTATTTCACTAATGCAACTTAAAAGGTGAAACGAATATATGAGATAGACTCATTACATGCAAAGCAAGATAATTCAAGACGTGATTTGTCATAATTGTGATGATTATGGCTTACAGCTCATGAAAACCCCAAGAACCCCAAATCCACAACCTCAAAAAAGTAGATTATTACATGCAATCAATAAAACAAGGATTGTACATAGAACAATATTGGACCTCTGAAAAGTACAAGCATGCATATGTACTCAGTACTTGGTTTGGGCCCTTTTTGCAGCACTTACTGCAATTACTTTTGCACGATATTCTAATTATTCGAGTTTCACCTGTATCTACTGCTTGCTAGCATTAGATATATACAAAAACATGCAAGGCTTTAATTGTCCTTTAGCCTTACATTCATATAAACTATTCACTATCGAAACAAATGTCTAATTGTATGTGTAATTGATCAAACAAGAAGTTTTAATAATGAATGTACTTATTTTGGGCTATTTCGGGCTATAAGATGGGCTATTTTGCACCATAGGTGGCCCTTTAATTTATTTTGTTGACTAGGAATAACCATACATTCAACCCGAACCTGAGCTGTTTATAGTTTTCTGAACAGGCAAACTAAATGGCCAGATGTTTGCCAGTTTGACCACCTACCCAAGCCTCCAGCTGTTACCACTGCCACTAAATGAAGCTTCTATCTGCCCTCCCACTGGCTTGTTTTTGGTTGTAAACAAGCTAGTGGCCATCCAGGGTAGTGAAATTGATGATGTCATATTTGGTCAATGATATCAGCCACCATCCATGGCTGGTTTGTTGACATTCTTGGTCAATTACATCAGCCAGCTTCCGTGGCTGGTTTTTTGAATTTTGCATAGGTACATTCCCCCTGTGGCAGTGTCCGAATTTCCCTTTTTTTACCATTCGCTTGCCAATTGGTCTCGGTCAGGCCTGGAAAATAAATAACAACATTTGGCTCCCATACAGTTCAAAGGTGTTCAGGCCCTATCCACTATTGCTGACCACATTTATCTTTATAGCTGCTGAATGACAGTATTCACATTATAATATACTTACAGTATTTTCAGTGGAGTAATTAGGAGAGCCAATAAATGTAGCCAAGACGTAATGTAGTGTGAAGTTGGGGAGTTCACAGAGCACTCACACAGAGGGTTTTGCATAAAACAAAAGCTTTTATTTTCCTCTTTCAGGGCAGCCAAAAACAGTAAACACAAATTATCTTCAGCAAACTCAAAGTTAAAGTCCAAATCTTCAGAACAGATAACAAAACATACATGTGTCTCACCGACTTGTTGTATAAAAGTACCAGGATTATTAGTCTTGAAGCACAGCAACACTGTAATCCAGCAGGTCTCTCTCTCACCTTAGACACAGCTAATCACTTTCTCCTCAACTCTCACACTTCTCTCTGGGAGTTGCAGACTTTTTAAACCCCTTCCTGTGGTAGGAAGGTTAACCCGCTGGTGGCCCTTAAAGGGACCACAACCCAAACAGCGGTGCTATATACCTTTCCAGCTTTCCAGGACCCAGCCTTGCTGTCCTTTACAGTAGAACTAATACATATGAAGAGAAAATTAATAGAATATATGTGTATATTGTGTATATAAAAGTCACATACAGTGTATTTAAAATAAAAATAATTACAGTAATCACAATATTGTAGTAAGCATTTTCACCAAATGACCACCAAATCCTGGGTCTGAAAAGCTACAAGAAGTGGGCCAAATGCAGATTTTCTCATAGCAGCTGTACTACAATATACTGCATGTCCTTTAAAGTAAACCTGTGGGGTGAGACATATGGCACCTGCAATTTGCTGGCTTGTTTTTAAATGTAAAAGCTCAATTGCCTTCATCGTCAGATTTTGACTCCCCAAAGAGTTCATGATATACAGTACTGCAAATATGCTTGCTTTTTCCATGTCAGGTATTGATGAGGTTAAAACCTGTGAAGCTGGTTAAAGATTGCAGCCCCACAGCAAAGGGAAAGTGTAATTACTTGTACATAATTTATTTCTGTATTTGATAAGGTAATGACTCAAATATATATTTTTTTATCAGGTTAATATTTATTATTAACATGTTGTGTTTTTCTTTTCAGCCAGCAAGTGGAGTTTTAAGCCCCTTTTTAAATATTTTGACTGTATATTTCAACCTCTCAAATTACAGACTCAATAGCTCAAACTGCATTTTAATGCATAAATGAGTGACTTATCAGCAGTGACTTATCCTTTACCTTAAAGCTCAGTACACATTTTTGTCATCACAAGGCAGACAGCTACTGCTGTGTTCTTTTTAGCTAACATATTCTGC
>NW_017307690.1:112779-130765 GCF_000935625.1 Nanorana parkeri
TATATACATACACACAGCGGGTGTCAGGAGCATGTTTCCCCTTCCCTGGCCTTTGACTGACAGTTTGCCACAAGAGGGGAATTGAGGAGGAGTGTGACTGGCCGCCTTTTTGAGGGTGGACCTTTTGCCCCACACACTGGTGCACACAGAGGGTGGTGTGTGTCAGGGAGCCTGGGGAACTGGAAGGAGGAACAGGGTACTGTAAATGGCTAGGAAGTTAGTGTGGGCCTCAGAAGACTGCAGGGAGGACAGGGCGCTGTGTGCATATGCAAAACTGAGAGAAGCACAGTTAGCCATGAGCTGCTATGATATGCCACGCTGTACTGTGACCGGATGAGGAAACAATAGAGGGCCTGCCAGGGACATGGACTGCAAACTCTGTAGCTTTAGAAAAAAGGATACTGAGCCTAAAGATCAATGTGGGCACAAAGTATAGGCACAGGCTTGAGAGGCAAGACTCAGAGTGTGGTATGACGGTATTTTGCCTGGGCTCAGAAAAATGGTCCACTGAGTACATCTATACAGCATCAATGGTGAGAGGATATTTGGCCACCTTTTGTTGAAAATACAACATCATATTCTAATGTATGGTTATATGTCTTTTCAGCTGTAGATGGTGCTGTAGTGCAATGTTAGTCTCTATGTGCATGCTTATCTACGATACACAGGAAGTTCATTTTTTCTCTCTGTTTTCTGCATAATTCTGTATACATACATGTAATGTTCTTCTAAGCAAAGTAAAACTTAATTCAGCATTCCTCAAGATCTCAGTGCTTCATCTAAACACCTTTTACTTGTGCTAGACATGTTGGCTGTTTTGGAACCATTAGGAGAAACTGGCCAGGATTCTTTAGATGCATCATTCTGGATTACAAATACTCTTGCATTGAGGGGGAGTGCTCCCATGAAGGTTTGAGAGCTCCACTTCCAGCAGACTTTATATCTGCTCATCTACTGGCCAGTGACTTAGTCAAGGCCTAAAAACAGTTGAGCCATACTGTTTGTTGCCTCCTCTGGAGTTCTCCTTAAAAACTAGTACATATATAGTGGATGCTCATATAAAGCCAAAGATCAGGAATGCTGTATCACTGGGTAACATGACCATATTTAACAAAGACAATTTAAACGCATTTTAGCTTTTTGCAAAATGTATGATTAAGATAGCTTTAATTTATTTTACTGTACAGTGATGATCAGTTTGTTTTTTATTTAGAAATAGATGCACATCTTGACTAAAACACTGGATGCCAAACTTTACCATCTGCTTTTTCATACTGTTATATTATTTGCATCCATAATATTTCAATAATTGCCACGTTGCACATTTAACTATCACCCTACAGTTTACTTAAAATATGGTTATTCTGTGGTTAAAACATTCTAAAGGTCCACACACACCTTGCGATAATCGTACGATAATCGCGGGAAATCCCTCTACTACTGTAAGGTCGCACGACTTTAAACTTACGTACATGTTCGAAAACCCGGAGAGCATCGTACGATATTCGGCGGGTGTGTAGCATGTTCGTAAGATAAAAGCCGGACGGGCCGGTGTGCGCAAGCGCACACTGCCCGTTCGGCATTGCGTTCATCGGAAGCCCGCCCCTCAGGGGGGCATGGCTTGCGATCATCGCAAGTACGATCTGCCTGTCCAAGATAGGCAGATCGTACGTTTTTTTAAGTACCTTACAACCATCGCAAGACAAAAGTCTTGCGATGGTTGTAAGGTGTGTGCCCAGCCTTAGTTTGAATACAAAGAAGCAGAAAAGCATTTTATTTTCAAAGAAAGGGATTAGTATTGCCTGCTGTTTGGCAATTAACAAAAGGCATGCATTTCAAAGTCTTCTTTTCAGGAAGATTGTAAAGTAAAGCAGTGCTGTTAATATTTTAAAGAAGCTGCTTAGATAACACTGAGCAAAAACAGAAACTCTTATGTTTACAATGAACTTAAAGCACACAAAAAAGGTAGATAAACGTTATCTAGGAAACTCGTCATGCTATCTTCTCAGAAAAAACGCAATATGTTTGTAGCAAGAAAGAGTAATTGCAAGGGATAGTGTATATTTTAATGTTTAAAACACAAGAGGTTAATATTGTAGTTTGAGCCCTGTGTTAGTAGTGCTTTTATAAATCAGTGTTACACAGCACTCCAGACCTGTTATTTTATTCATCTTGTCTTGACTTGTAATGTCTTCCTTATATTGTAAAGCGCTGCACAAACTGTTGGCACTATACAAATCCTGTATAATAATAATAATAATAATACACATTTTCATTGGCAATAATTATAGATAATGCAATGTCTTTCATGACCCTATGTGTAAATGAATGACACAGAGACCAGCCAATAATGTGCAAATACGCGGGGAAGCTCTATTCTCAGTCAGTGGGGCTTAGACCACTGGCATCTAGGGGGAAGGGGCTGTGGGGACCAGTCTAGCAGCCAGGCAGGATTGATGATCAGGTAAGTATATTTTGTTTATTTGAACCTCTAGACCAGTGGTGGCGAACCTTGGCACTCCAGCTGTTTTGGAACTACAAGTCCCATGAGGCATTGCAAGGCTCTGACAGCGGCAGATGCATGTTGGGATTTGTAGTTTTGGCACAGCTGGAGTGCCAAGGTTCGCCACCACTGCTCTAGACCAAAACACACTGTTAACAATTGCAGTGCGGGTTTAGCCCCATTTAAAGGGTTTATTTTTTACATTAGTTTTGCTTTAAGACTGGTCAGCCAGTGTAGCATGCGTAGTCCACCTGGACATACAGTTTCCTGATGCCCTGTTCATGTTAGGATCATCTTGCATTTGTGGATAAATGAACCTATCATTATTTTTTCATATCTGCATGAATACATTTCTGGAAAATATACAGCAACAGTATCATTTCTGAAAAAAAGTAACCTTTATTATGGGAAAACAGCATTAGAAACATGCGGGGGTTATTTACAAAATGGTGAATGGTGAAGAGTTTGGAGAAGGCAGGAGAAGTGAACAATCTAAACAACATAGCTGATTTGGAGAAATGCTCCAATTCAGCTCACTTTCCAGTTAAGCTATGTTGTCCTAGATTGTTCACTTCTCACTGCGCGGGAGAGCAGCGACGATGTCCTTCAGTGCCGGAGAGCAGCCGCGAGTCAGCGCTGGTCCGGTGGGAGGAGCTCCAGGTGGGGTCCTAATTTAGCTGGCCCAGAGGTGCCTGCCAGCTAAATTAGGACCCCACCTGAAAGTGTGGTGCTCTCCAGCACTGAAGGACATCGTCGGCGAAGAGGAGCATGGCGTCACTGCTGTTCCGGTGGGCGGAGCTCCAGGTGGAGTCCTCTGGGCAGTCGCCGGCCAGCTACATTAGGACCCCACCTGGAGCTCCGCCCACATCAGTGATGTGGCGCTCCTCCGCTCAGCCTGCCCAGGGGACCCCACCACGGAAGGTAAAGTAGAAAAAAAAACAGCGCAAGCTTCGGGGCATTTTGCAGTACTTGTCAAAATGCCCTGTATCAGGCCCCATTCCAATGCTAGCATCGGTATCGGGACATCCCTAGTTGCTATAGTCCTGCACATGTTTATTACTAACAGAAAGTCCCCACGATCCCCCTTATATGTGAAAGTTATCCTTTCACTGCCACCCTCCAAAGTCTTATATTCACATGTCTATTGACAGATGCCCACTCTGTGGCCCTCTTAAAGTGATATTAAAGTCAAAAGGGTTTTAAGCCATTTCAAATGCTGATGAAATCACTTATAATGGATGCTGCTTCTTGACGTTTAAAAGTTTTTATTTCCTGAAGAATCAGCTGGTCCTGTGAGCACTGGTCCTGACTTCTTGTTTTAGAGCGACTCCTTTCTCAAGCAGAGTGCTATGCAGTCACCCTTGTGTGTGCTAGTAAGCTGTGTGCTAGTAAGACACAGCAAATCAAGCCACTCCCCTGCCCTCTGGCCCCCTCTCTTCTCTCCTCCCTTCTCCAAGCTAGTAGATGAACAGTAGCTGGAGTCTGCACTATCCTTTGTGATCTTGTACTGGACAGGAAGTTCAGGGAAGTTGAGCTGAGAAACTTGGAAGCAGCTCTTTAGAAACATGATTGTGAGTGTTTGGGTAAAAATGTAAAGCATCGCTTTGCTGGGCATTATATATTTGTTTGATCTGGATTTATTATTGAAACACAGTTTGAGAGTTTAATAATATTGTAATACAAATAAATATTATATATCTGTGAGTGCACAACCAAAGCAAATTAAGCCACTCTGTCAGGAGCCTTGACAGGTAAATAAAAGATGCAGGGGATGTACAGATTATTCTGAAACAACTGATGCATGTCACCTGTGCACATGACTCAAATGTGCATATTCATGCATTTGAGATGGAGGGAGCAAGGATCCCCAGTGCTGGGTTTGCTCAGTAAATAACAGTGATATGTCTACAAAGTCCAATTCAAATCTGGGTTTCTTTGATTTTTGATATAGAAATGATTTACAATAATTTTTGCCAAATACTATAATACTGGTAATATGCGAACCTGCAGCCATGAAACTGAAGCAAGTGTTATTACAGCAGTACAGAACATCATGTTTTATTCCTTAGACTCTTTTTGTAATTCAGTAAATATTTAATGCATTAAGAGCTATTGTTTCTGCACTGGAAATAAGTTGAAGACGGTAAATGTTTGCAGTTATTCATGCATTTTTTAATACTTAATAAAACCATTTATAATTTGGGATATAACTTAATTACATAAGAAGGAAGAGACAAACTTTCAATAGTGTGCCCGACAAAAGACTGCAGTAATAAACCAAGCCTTCGAAAATGTAGGCCGTTCCTCTAAGCTAATAGAGAGCATTTCCTGCAATTAAACTATTTAATTAACTATTTGGCAGCAATAAAAAGAAAATGTGAGAAGTATTCTTGCTGTTCCTAATAATACCAAATCATAAAGAAATGTGGTATGTTCTTGCCGGCTGTGCCACTTTGATAAAAAAAAAAAGAAAAACATATGTTGACTGTGAAACGTTTTTTTTCCAGCCTTTTTCATAGAAAAGCATATTTCTTTGTAATATTGTTGTTATTGTATTTTTCTTGTTTGATTTTATTGCGTGTTTTGGTATTTGTGGAAATCAAAGCAGTCTAAAACAATGAATAAATATTTCATTTAACTTTTCTAAAGAGCAATTTCACACATATATTAATTCCAAACAATGTTGTGTGATCTTAGATCAATATTCGCCTAGAGGCAAATGAATGCTGTGCTTATTCTGTAAGGCACTATAAAGAAAAGTGATAACATGCAGCATCATGTGCAACCATTTAGAACCCATATTTCAGTGCTAGCCAAAATCTGGTTGAATCACGTGAGTTACTGTGCTTTCTGCATTATGTTTGAATAGCATGGTGAGGGTTTAGAACCCGTGTCGTGTTTTTATTGTTCTCTCTGTCTTCATTGGAGAGATTCACCCTATTTGTCCTGGTAACCATTGTCACTGTGACTGAAAGTGATGGAAAATATAAGATCTGCTAATGGTGACAACAGTCCAAGAGAGGTTTTTATCTCTGTATGATTGTATCCCTCCATCTTACACACACACACACATACATAGAGGGGCAGAAAAAATGTAAGCCATCAGAGAACTGGCAGCAGAGTATCACAGTCCCAACATGTTGGAAGCACCAGCAGATTCTAAAACATGATTTTCAACAGGAACTGCAACTGCATTGATTGTAAATAATTTACTGAATAATTTAATAATATAATAATAATTATTTAATGAAGGTCCTTTATCAGGCACTTCGTGTAATAAGATGACAACTGTTTCCCAAGTGTTTCCCTGCTTTATCATCTTATCACATCTGCCCCTGGTGGAGACTACAAGGAGTCATGCCTTACACCGATCAGCCATGATCCACCATACTCATGGTGTTGGAGAGAGCTTGACTTGAGGTGGATAAAAGAGGCTAGAAAATATCAGTAGCACTGAGAGCCAAAAAAGGACTAAAAAAACCCAGTATTTTGGGGAAAAAACAGGCAATTGTTTAAAATACAAAGAGGGGAATCTACAAAGACAAGAGCAGACAAAATCTGGAGCAGCTATGCATGGCAGCCAATCAGCTTTTAGCTTAACTGAACAAGCAGATGATAGAAGCAAATTGGTTATTGTGCACAGCTGCTCTACATTGTGTCTGCACCAGTCTTAGTAAACTCCCCCAACAGTGCTTTAGCAAACTAAATGACATCAAGTTAAGGTTTAGATCAGCTAAACATAAATACTTTTAGTGATAAATTGAATGTGATCAGCCATTTAAGTGTTGCTAAAGACTAGTTTAAATCAATGTCCTTCATAATTGGTTTCCTTAAGACAGTATTTGTTAGCAATAGAGGAATAGAGAGAGATGGGTTAAGGGAATTAGGAGCCAGCTGTTGTTAAGAAGTTTGGTAAAATGCAAAATATAATGAAGTGTTGATGTTTAGACATACTGCATACTTTCCTGTTATTCTTAAAATAAATATGTACATCCTAAATGTAGACACGCCTGTGCAGAGAAGGAGGCTGTCTGCAAACAAGACCTTTGTCTGTTTTCTGAATGCTCCACACCTTCCTAAATGTTGCTTCCATACAGGGGTAGCTTGAGAGAATGTGGGGCCTAGAACAAATACAAAAACTGGTTTCCTAAAGTGCATGTGGTGCAAACTAAGGCTAGCTATACACTATGCAAATTTTGGACGGTTGTGAATCGGCCGAAATTTGCACAGTGGGTGCCTGTCGGCACACTTCCACCTGGCATCCCACTATAAGAAAATGAAACAACCAGTTCGAAAATCTTTGACTCATTGGGGTTGATTTACTAACCTTATAAACACACCACAAACATGTATACACCTCTGTAGTGTGTTCCCTCCCAGCATGATCTATGGGTGTAATCTAAACACCTTTGTAGTGTGTACACACCCAGCAGGTGTGTTTGTGCAAAGCCAAGCATGAATTGCAAGGTGATGTTGTGTAAATTAGCTCTATGTTGTGTTGCTTGCGTTGATGAATGCAGGAATGTAAATGCATGAGCTAACCATTTTTGTCTAAACTGTGAAGCAGCATTATATATGCATCATGTGCATGATTTTTCCACATATGGCATTAGTGGAAATATGCTTTTAGAGACTTTTTGGTTGATAAATACGTTTTGCTGTGTGAAAATCACACGCACCTGGTGCGTGCGTGTGTTTAGGTTAGTAAATCACCCCCATTGGCTGCAATCCCATTCAGGTATCCTGAAAGCGGCCGGCGTTACAATGGAAACAACAGGGGGATTTGTCCATCCACGCTGCTGAGCTTTGCTAAACAAATTGCACAGTTTATGGCCAGCTTAACAGTGTTCTGAAATGTAAGTATTGGTTTTCCATCTCTGAATTATTCAATAGAGAAGATATGTGTGGGTCAGGGTACTATATCAATTAATGAATACTGCATTTAAACTGAAAACAAATATGTTACCAAAAGAACTATAATGAAAATATAATGTTTAAAATATTTATAAAAACATTAACGTTATGGTTTGTAGTAGTTAAATGACTTCATCCATCCTCCAACATTTACTATTTTTATGCTAATGTTTTTATTTTTTGCATGTGAAACTTTTAAAATTCTGCGATCTTCGTAGCAGCAAAAAAAAAAGCAAAAAAGCTTTGTACGATCAGCTTAATTCTAGCTTTTTTATAAAAGAAAAAAAAATAGTATTTAGCCCTAATTATGTATTAATAAATATTTAACACTAATAATTCTTTATTAACATCTTCATCCCTCCCCTATTTTTGTCATTTGTATGCAAACTTTAAAAATTGCATTTGTACACCTCCATTTGACTTGTGGATACACATGTAGCCATTGTGTCCTTTTAAGTTGGTCACCACTAATTTAGTTTGTTATTTTATATTGTTACAATATTTCTCATTAAAGTATTCCATGTGAAAATAAGTGTTAGCAAAAAGAGTACAAACATCATGAAAGAATTTGGCATTATGCAGTCTGTCATAGAACCTCAGGTGTTAGTTTTCTAACTTGATAACAGTAAATTAGTCATTTGAGTTTAGGTTGTGAAATTCAATAGCAGCATTGCCTTTGTAAAACAGGAAGAAATTACATTACATTTAATCATGAATGCAAAATAACAGATTTATTTGATTCAAAATTAGATTTATTCAGCAATTAAGGATGGTGGGAGGAGCTGGGTGACTTACTTTTGTATGTCCTCATTGGCCAGCTGTGCACCGATTCATTGCCTGTATGCAGCCTTTACAATTACTGGGCTAATGTTTCTAATTCGCTTGTAGCTGTTTCAAGATTGTTAGCCATTGTCAGCACAAGATACACAATAAACAATATGAGGTTGGGCTTGGCCACTATAAAAACAGTATAAGATGCCAGGTTATGGTAAGAACCCAAAAGAGCCAAACAGCCCTCCACTAAAATATTTGTAAGTATGGGCTTGCCTTCTTAAAGCTGAAGCAATGTATATGTCCTTCCTTTTATCACAAATTCAGTGCACAAGGAGGATTATTTCTTTTTATAAGGCCTACATCCATGGAAATATATTTTTTTAATCTCCAATGACCAGATTATAAAAGTATTATAACTGGTGGTTTATCGCAGGTCTCTGCTGTAAAGTCATACCTTTAGTGAATCATCTCTCTTTAAAAGATTAATTTTTATAAACGTGACTATTTTAAAGAGATTATAATAAATGTCATGAATAAACAGAACAATGTGAAGGTAGCTATAGACAAAGGTTATTGCCTGAGATGGTATTTTTGGCTGCTGTTCTCTCTAATATGCCAGTGAGTGATGGAGTATACCATCTCAGCATTTTACTTAGAAGAGTCCTCTGACTGATACCTGACTTTAGTAAATACATCAGCAATCTGTATACACATATTTAAATCCATGATAATTCTTCATTTACTGTATCATATAAATAATCAGTTTAGCCGTGCTTTGTTTTTGAGAAGACGCCAATATGTCACCATTGCTTCCGTCACCATTGGGGCTGCACTGAGGCTTCCTACTTCAAGGCTGTGTTCTGACTCATCCTAGAAGCTTGAAGCCTAACTGCATCTCCAAAATACATCTGAACACATCTGATGACAAAAGAAAAATCAGTCAAAACAAGTGATAATAATTCAGGTTCCAATATTATATTACATTTCAGTACTTTTTGTAACAGTGGTTGTGTTGGCACTACTATATGTTAATGTGTTCCTGTTCCAATAATGTGTAGAAGTATTTTTGGTAAAATCAGTAGTCTTTTTCATGTATTGTGAATATTCTCAAATATGATGTCTTCTACTACATTAATAACAGGCATTGATGATAAAATATGACTTTTTCTTACTTAAGATTGAAATTTTGACAAACAGTTTTTGGAATTGTATGCTACATAATAAAACTTGGTACACACATATATTAATGTGGAACTTTTTAATGCTATTTGACTGCAAGCTCTTTCAAACTTATATTCATGCACACAGAGTATGACGACAGGAGATGATCTCACTGTGCTTAGTAGAGTTTGCAGTGTCCTTCTTTCGAAGCTCCCGCAGTAAGGGGCTGCATCCCTTTGGTCCTGTACCCATGGTGGGGATGTCGGCCTGCATGCCTGACTTGACGGGCTTGTATTCAGGGGTGATTGCACATTTTTAAAATGTTACGGTAGTTAAAAAAACTACCAGTGGATTAGTATCAGACTTTGTGATAATTACAACTCACCGCTAAGAGTGATATGGCTGTATACATGTTGAATTTTTAGGCACATTGGCAGGTTGATCCATTCATCTGTAATTGTAAATCTAAAATAAGTACATTATTTGGGAAATATATTATCAGACATAACACACTAGAATGATAATTTTATTATGCACGCTGCACACTTGCTCTTGTGAGCAATACGATGTGTGCCCTGAAAAGAAAGTTTTGTTCATGTAATATTGTTTGATCTCCATACATAGTTATAGTCATAGTTCCTCATTGGGAATAGCCAAGCACTGCTTGTGAATGTATATACTAATCATCCACATGGAAAACACTTTGGTGATTCTGGGAATTTTGCAGCTTCCCTCAAGATTGATGTAATCTTACTCCTATAGCAAGCCTTGAGTTCTTTTAGTTCATGCAGACTGTTAATTCTAATGGTTAATATCTCTGTTAGAATGTGCCATTTAGTACTAAAAAATTGCTGTTAGCAAAAGAGTTCAGCCATTGTGAAGAAACTTGCCATTGATTGTATTGTAGCCATCAAGGTTTAATACAATATTTTTCTTATGAGCTTCTGGTTGCTCTCAAGAAAAGCATGCTGCTTCTTCTATCTATTGAACAGCCTTGGATACTGAAATATTTATCTTACTACCTTTTGCCACATTTTTATGTTATGTATATTATGCTTGAACTATTTTTCTGATAAAATGTTTTTTTTTACATATTTTAAGAGCAGAGGCTGCAATTATAACTACTCCTTCATTGGTGTGACTGCCAGCAATTATAACCCCCTTGCACTGATGTCAGTGAGTACAAAACTAACCCTGCTTTCACTGGTGCCAGTAGGTGGGTACAATACTAACCCCACTCTCCCCTCATTGGTGTCGTTCAGTACAATAATAATCCCCCTCCTCCCTTCATTTGTGTCAATAAGTACAATACTAAGACCCTCCACTCAGCAGGTAGTTGTTGGAGGGCAGAGAGCATTCCACAACTGGGCATCTGGCTGACACTCTCCACTGAACTAAAGGCTCTTGGACCGCATAAAAAGGTCCCACGGGCCATTTACATTCCGTTGACCGTCAATTGGACAGCCCTCTTTGACATAAATATACTTTAGATGCAGTACAGCAACAATACTCTTGGCTTTGCTGCAGACCACATTGTGTTGTTGAAGACGTTACCCAGACAGTATCACAAAACTGAACTTTAGTCCTCTCCTCATTTCATTCCTATTCAAAGTGCAACTCCTCTGCTTACTACTGTTGAGGATGGAATTAGACATGTAAGCTGCAAAAAAATTCGGTTTGGATACTTTGTTATTTCGGGATTTGGATCCGAAATTCAATTCGGTTCAGGTTTCGGATTCTGACTAAATCCAAATTTTCATTAGTTTTGGATGAGTTTACGAATATTCGATGCAAGTAAAACAGAAAACCATATACAGATATTAATAATAAAGCTGAATCTCCTAGAGCCCAATTGCATTCGGGTTCTGAATTGCATTTGGGAGCTCCTGAATGCCATTCGGGTCTGGGAGCCTAAGCTTTAGTAATATTTGTATATGGCTCCCAGCCCCGAATGGCATTCGGGTTCCGAATTTCTGAATAGTATTCGGGATTAGAATGTTTTAATTACATTCGAAATTCAGATCCCGAATGCCATTCGGGTCAGGGAGCCTCAGCTTTGGTATTGTATATACTGTATGTGGCTCCCATGTTGCCGTAACGAAAATTCATGTTCAGATCCATTCGGAGGCATTAAACCGAAAAACACATCTGATTGGCTAGAAAAGTCACATGTCCGATTCAGTTTCATTTTTGAACGAAATTCAGGCAGGATCCAAAATTCGGAAACCGAAATTTGGACTTGGACACATTCGGATGCATGGGATTCGGAAATTGGGATGTGTCAGAATGTCCGAATTTCGGAAAATTCATCCAAATTTTCATTCAGAACGAAACGAATCGCACATGTCTAGTTGTAACCATAGCTACGGCCCTAGACATTTCTAATATGGAGAGAGATGGCAATTATGTGCCTTTTTTTACCACATCCACTGTATGATCCTTTTAAAATCACATTTTACATCAAATGGATGACTGCTCCTCAGGAGGGATGTTAATTAAACATGCTGGAATTATAAGTGTCTGTCTAAGACACCATAAAATACCATTATTAATTAGGAATGTTCCGATACCATTTTATCAAGACCAAGTACAAGTACTGTCCCCTTAGGTACTTGCCGATAACAATTACTAATACTTTTTCCTAAAGGGACATGTGACATCTTTTCTAAAACAATACAGATTAATGATTTTGGGGCAGTGGCTTTATAATTATGAGGAACTGTAACTAAATCCATCATTATTCAGCAATGGAGAATGGCAACCAGCAATAGAGTACTACAGATCTCATCAATCCATGATTATACAGCAATGGAGAATGGCAACCGGCTATATGGGACAACAAATCTCAACAATCTGCATGCAGATCTCACCAGGGCTGCATTTGGGACTCACCAAGTCTAAAAATACATTGCTATATAATTGTATCTTAGTAGATTATTGTTTCTTTAAAAATGTTAAATGTGGAAACAAACAGGTGCTGGACTAGGGAAAGGATTTAACTGCATAATAAATAAATAATAAATAAATAAATAAATTATTAATACTAATGTATAGTCACAGTATATTTGTTTTCTTAGACTCTTCATACAGGTTTTCATCCAAGACTCACAAACCTTTCACCCAAGTTTCATGTGCTCTAATGGAATCAGTTGGAAATACGCATGAATCCTGGGTGAAATGTGTGTGAACCTTGCTTTTTAAATTGTATATAAACCCTAACAATGAAATTCAAATCAGATTAGGGCACCGAGAAAGCTTCTTTGGCTGATAAAGACAGTAACTGGCATAATAAAGACCTAAGTCAAGACTTTTAATTTTAAAATTGTGAAACAGAGTATAAGTTCACTTTAAAGTAAACCCTAACAAGAAACATCCTTTATTTTCTTAACTTTGGTCTGGTAAATATACCTTTGAAAAGTGTTTTGCTATATCTGTTAAAAAAAACAAACCCATTGATCTTCACAGTAATTCAGATCTGTGATGTCTACTGTGCACACTTCCTGTGTTATCTCCCAGTTCCAAACTTTTACAACAGAACAATTAGGCCCCATGTTAAGCTGCCCGTACACCTTGCAATCATTGGACGAAATTTTTCGTCCGATGATCAAACCGGCGTATGATTCTCCTACGGCGGCCCCATCCTGCCCCGATTATCGCAGGGTTGGATCAGCGCTGATTAAAAGAAAGCACCTGGACGAATTGCGGTAACCGACCGCACATATTTTCATCTGCGCATGTGCAGTTTAAATCGTATGAATTTTCACGTACGGAAACGCCACCAACCTTACGAAAATCGTACGATCGACCGAAGTTTTCTAACCTGCTGGTTAGTCAAAAATCGATCGATTGTACAGTATTTGTGGTTGTACACTGCCCATCAACCTTATGAATACCGGACGAAAACGAGATTGCATACGAAAATTGGCTGATATTCGTAAGGTGTATGGGCACCTTTATGGAAATGAGGAGAGTGGGAGGCAATCAATAGTTTAGCAAAAGACAGCTGGACAAGGATGACACCATTAAGTCCACATAAATGCTGTGTATTGTTAGCCTACAACAACATATTAGTGCTGAGTGCATTTCTGGCAGATAAACATGTTTTTTTTCTATACTTGCAGGGTCTTTGGAGGTATAAAATATGGCGGGGGTGCATGTATTGCAGAGATATACTGCAATTGTTCACCCTGACATACACTTTCATTAAGGCACTGCATGAACAATACTTTCTTCTGTGTGGCTTAAACACTGGACAATAAATACAAACAGTTTTTGCAAAGGTCTTTTTCTTACCCAACAACAACATGAGTATATATTGGAAAACTATTATTTTCAGAAATGTAGTTTGCTTTAATATTTTACATTTCTCAAAACACTGCCAGAAAATGACTTGCTTCTCTTACAAACCATTAATTTTCACAGGTAACACTTTTCATCAAAAAACAGTGGAAACACAGGCCTTTTTCCTTGTCCAAAACAGAATAGCAGCAACGAGATTAAAATAAAATTGTTTTCCTTTTCCTTACAGGTATTTCAAAATGTGGTTTATGGAGACTGCATTTTCACTGCTTGCTTTTGTGTGAGGCACAATTTTTGAAACATTTATTAGCACTATTCAAAAAATGTAAGTAGTGCGCGAGAAGTATACATATTTGTCTTTCCCCAAAAAATGTGTGAGACAGGTTAACCATTGCTATAATGATCCTTTGTGAACATGGCTAACCATTAGTACACTGACCTCGTGTGTCATTCTATTGTTTTATTTCCATGTTAAATCCCTGTCAATTGTGCAATCTGTAAATATGGTAGTTATATGCATTTTAATTATTTTAACTAGGTTTGTTGTGCACCCAAATCTTTTCTATATTCCCACCTCTGCATACTGGCAACAGGACTTGCAGCTCTAGCCACTCTGCAGATTTTCTGTTTGGTGACCATATATTGTTTGCCGGGTCAGGTCTGACATGTCAAGATAGGTGCAGATGTTGATTCTGGTTAGGCAGAACTGTAATGTGTGATGAATTTAACTTGTTACTTAGAATTTTACAGTAATAGAAGGATGGCTTGCTGCACTCCTTACCGGATATGTTGCCATGCAGAATGCAGGTGGGTGCTAGCAGTGACCACGGATGCTAAGTGGTAACAGGTTTCAAAGGAATCAGAAAAAGTCAATTTATTGATAGAATAATGCCATTCAAATTCATGAGGTAAGGGGCTTAAATATTAAACAGGTAGACTTACAGCTTGTGTTGACAGGTCCAAACAACTCCTCCGCAGGGAAGCTTTTTGGATATACACTTTGGGGGGGGGTTTCTAAACACATATCTATCATTGACTTGTTTTTTTATGATAGATAACCGTGGGTTGAATTATATCCTTTAGATTTCATTACATGGGTAATTTAGTATGATCTTATATTGCCCTTTAGGCTCACCAGTGGGCCGCTTGATAACACCGCGGCAGCTCTGGGACCTTATTTTAAGATAATTTTTTCTTTCTCTCTTTTTCTTTCTAATTTTTCTTTTCTGTGTCCTTTTTTGTCTCATAATCTGTGTTTGGGCCATGGTACTGTCCTCCTCCCTCTCCCTCCTACTCCACATTTGGCATTTACCAATTCTCTGTCCTATTCCAGGTCCACCTGATTAGGGTCATACCCAATATATATTAACAATCAACGGGTGTTTGGCACATTACCTACTCACTATAGTTACGTGCAATTTCTACGTGGTTTGCAGTCCAATTAATGATGAGGCTTGTCCCATATGTGTCACTCATGCGTTAGAGGTATATGGTTATTCATCCAACTACACATCCTGCTCCCACATGATATGTATTGTTATTGCATTGTGCCATATGAGTACTATAATCATATCATGATCATCAGTTTAATTAATCCGTTATAAGCTCAGTTTCTGGTTTTTATTGTGTATAAGTACATGTCTACAAGTTTTGTTTGCATATGATGTTTCTTCAATCCTATATGATGCCTTTGTTCTCTGTGATGGTGCTGCATATGCTTGTATGCCTGATTACTGCTAGAGCTGTGATGAGTGACGAATATTTGTCCATGTTCCATACAGAGCATGCGTGAGTGGATGGGGCAGAATGAACAGAACGCCTTAGTTTGTGGACAGAGCACTCTGCTTCCCACATTGTGCACGGCCACACGGGTGGGCGTAGGTGGAACCAGGAGTTAAGCCATAGTCACGGTGGGAGGGGCCAACAAACAGGCTGTGCCATGGTGAACAGGCAGTCACCATGGCAACTGTTGGGGTTGGTGTTCTCTCCACACAATGGCTGTGACAGCGGAGCACACCTTTTTGTTCAGGGTTTTACTATTTGTGATTTTTTTTTAATTTTGTAATGGCGGAAGCAGGATGTGAGAGGACATCTAAAGGGGTAGGAGGTTCTTCATGTCTTCTTTTTGGTCATGTATGGCTATATAAAGGATGTTGTACATTTATGTGTTGTCATTCTGAGCCTGATGATGGGGACCCTTTGTGGCCCCCAAAAGTGCTTAATGCATTTGAATGGCATTCTTTTATCAATAAATTGACTTTGTCAGATTGCACTAAAGATTTTGGTGTGCTGGGAACATCCTCTGAAACAGAGTAAAAACCACAAGAAAATATGATTTTAGGTTTTTTTTTCTACCTGAATTTTATTTCATGTCAATACCTTATTATCATGCAAGATGTGTTTTATAAAGCCTACACACCATCTGCAGTTGGCTTAGCCCATTTAAACAGATTGCTGTGCTTTAAAAAAAGTTATTTGTAGAACTACATAACATCCCTCTTAGATGCATAAAAAAGGAGGAAAAACATCTGTTTGAACTTTAGCAGTAGCTTTATAATAATGTCCCATAAATGTGAATTACCAGTGTGTATGACATCATAAATTAACATTAGCTAACAAAAACAAGGGACATCTTGTAAATATTGGCTGTATCTCTGCATAATTTTTAGATAACCCTTCATTATAAGAATTTGCTTAATGACATACTTGATTTGTTTATTGACTTAAATTAAGGATATAACAGTCTACAAGGTTGATTGAGCTCTTATGGGTTCTTGATTTCTACATTTATATTTCTGAATAGCCTCAGAGTGTGCGCCAATACATTCACTAAGCAACCAGAGTACACTACAACAGAATGTATATACTGTATGTACAAATCTGGCAACATTGTCCCATCTGTAAAAAATAAGTCAAGGCAACTGAACTTGCTGTATTTTTCTTAAGACGCTTCACTGGTCATCCAACCAGTTTTCTCAATTTAGAATGACTTGTACAAAAATTATCTGGGAATAAATATGGTGAATGTTGCTCCAATCCACATAATCTGTTAGTCGCAACCGGGTGTTGATTGCATTTGCATAATTTGAGCTAGGAGGTGTTATTAACCTGCCCAGAGAGAGGTGTTGAAACAGCATTGTATATGGCAGAAAAATAGATGTCTCACCCCCCACCGCTATTCAAACTTGGCTTCTCCATTTTTACATAAATTGCCTCTTTCACACCTCTTTTAAACCAGTCCTCCTTCCTGTCTTGACTGTCTTCAAAGGACAGTCCCCTGCCCCTGTCCTACCCTCTGCAGGACGCCAAAACACAAGATGAACAACATTGTGTATGCAGTCCAGTGCAGTGAGGAGTGCTCAGAATTGTATGTTGGTGAAACAAAACAGCAGCTACACCAGCATATGGCACAGCATAGAAGAGCCAAACCCTCTGGTCTGGATTCGGCAGTATAACTACAGCTAAATGAAAAAGGTCACTCCTTTAAAGGCAGTCAAGTACGCATCCTAGACAGGGAAGAAGACTGGATTAAAAGAGGTATGAAAGAGGATAATTTATGTAAAAATGGAGAAGCCAAGCTTGAATAAAGGTGGGGGGGGGTGAGACATCTATTGTCTGCCACAGACAATGCTGTTTTAACACCTCTCTCTGGGCAGGTTATTAACCCTCCTTGCTCCAAATGCAATCAACAACTGGTTGTGACTAACAGATTATGTGGTTTGGAGCAACATTCCCCATATTTATTCACAGATAACTTTTGTACATTCTGAATTGAGAAAGCTGGTTGGATGACCAGTGAAACGTCTTCATGAAAAATACAATAAGTTCAGTTGCCTTGACTTATTTTTTACAGATATACCAGACCTGAATGAATGAGAACCTTCACAGAAACATTACCCTATGTTGGCTGGTTAGCAAGTGACTGGTTACTCTGATTGTATTACCATTATTGCATCAGGATTGGAGGTACTGTTGCACTGCACCGGCATACCAGCTAATACTTTGTTTTCTAGAAAGCAAAACATTTCGGGAAACAATACCATCTTTCAGATATATTACATCTGTTTATAGTGCCAATAATATCATATGGTGTTCTGCTGGTACAACTTTAAACATTCACCTGGCTTATGACATTATCAACAGTCATGAAGAAATGAATTCCATACAGTGCTTTACTACCATAACCATACATGGTCTCACCATGGACATTGAAAATACCAATCCTGGTTACATATCTCTTTGACTTTGGTAAATGTGCTGGTGCTTATTAGGAACAGTGGCGTGATACTCCAAGATACTCATCATCTTCAGGATCTCTTGCTATATTTAAATATA
>NW_017307690.1:130861-184483 GCF_000935625.1 Nanorana parkeri
TACAGCCACCATGGAGAACGTATGTAACATTTGAACCACAGGTGTGACGCCTACCCACAATTTGGGACTTACCTGGTGGAGTTTTCCCGACTCGTTCAAACAGGGGTCTCCACTCTCCATACATTTTGTTTACATTGTACATATTTCTTTGAGCTGTCCTAGGTATTTTTGGTCTTTACTAGCCTTTAAGGACATTAATCATTTTTAAGATTTAACTGGGATATTACCATGGTATTTAAATTCAAAATTAATCTTTGCGAACACAGCTCTATTATTTTGTTTTCCTCAAATATTATTTTGTATATATTTTGGTGTTTGGTAGTATGGTCCTTTGTAGTGTCTAATACAGGTTTAGTTATCTAGTAGTATTTGTTATTATATGGGACACACCAGACCTTTATTTAATTTTTTGTCTATTTATCTCAATACATGAGGAATGTGTGGCATGCATGCTAAACATTACTGTAATAAAATTAAAGTTAATAAATAAAAAACTAGAAAAAAATGTAAAAAATGTTAACTTTGCTAGTTAAATCTTTTATTGTGTAAACAAATGAAATAAGAATTATGTAACATATAAATATCTATCAAACTTTACAACTCTGCTAATTTAAACTGAATTAAGCCTATATTAATTCTATTTAATACACTGTAGCAAAAATTTATTTTGTTTCCCCATCATGCTTCAATGCTTCAATTTATTGATAGTGTCCGGGGAGGATGGACATATTTTCTCTTAGTTGGAAAGTTAAAACTATTTTAGTAGACATTTTTTTTATATGAAGATCTTTTTTTCTTCAATCAAAGATTTCATTGCTCAACGCTCAATGCGCTTATCCAGACCTCCTAATCCTCTTTGTCCCCTTGGAAGCCAGACCCAGGTCTGCTGGACTGACGATTGCAGGACCTGTCTGTTATGTGACCCTCAGACACTGGGCTCTGCCTATGGTGCTCACCAGACATCTAATGTGCTAGTTCACCATCTGTAGAACACCTTACAGGTCCAAGGCCTTGGCACAGTCTCCGGTGTGCCCCGGTTTCTGAAGTGAGTATGCCCATGAATAAGGTGAACATAGACTGCAATGTGACCTTCAAGCACTGAACTCTACATGTGGTGCTCTCCAGTCTCTTGATGCTGTATTTGTTAGCTGTAGAGGGCTTTCCTGGTCACTGAGAATTCTTCTCATATATATTTCTGAGAATGGAAAACTAGCCTGTTTTCTATAACTGTTTAACACCATTGTTTTTTACTCTATTCTAATGGTTTATATGGAAAGGTTTAATGCTGTGTGGTGTTTTCTATGGGTTGCTAGATTTTATGAACAAAATCACTATCATGACAGCTGACTCAGAACGCAGGGGGCATACCCATACCTCTTTGCTATCCCCTCCTAAGTCTTTATCGGACATTGCTGCTGCTGCTGCCCCCTCTGAACCTTCTGTTGAGCATGGGATATGGAATGAGCAGCCTCACAATTTGTTTCAGATGAGTTTGTATCTGAGGAGCCTCTTTCTGCCGATATAGCTCCAAAGCTTACCATTTCTATTTCAGATCTTATTGACGTGTGGCACACATATTTAACACATGGAAAAGCCCATGGCTAAAACCACTACTGTTACTAACCTGTGCTCCCTGAAAGGCCTTAAGACTGTCAAAACCTTTCCAGTACACTCCTTACATCAACCTATTCTGTATGGAGACAGGATTGCTTCTGACAAGCTACATTTTTCTAAACAATATTCATTTGAGGATGCTTTTATTAAAAAATTGGCAGTTCCCACCATGAATATAGCAAAAAAGCCCTCTTCACAATAAAGACACACCCCCACTTTCCAAAAAGAGGGACAACTGTTTGCCTTTGCAGAAACCTGGTCAAAAAGCATCTCATATGTATGGATAGAGGCATGGAGGGGAATTTAACAAAACTGGAGCTGACCAAATCTGCAGGCAGTTGTCCATGGCAACGAGTTAGCTTATATATTTCAGATTAGTTGCTATGGCAACTGCTCCACATTCTGTCTGCTCCAGTAGCATTAAACAAAACAATGAAGCATTGAAATGTAAAATCCCCCATTGTTCGTGTAACACAAGAACAGTAGTGTGGGCCCTGACCAACAAATTATTTTCCCCCCATAGTACATGTTGAAAAGATAAAGTATGGCTAGCAGTAAGGACCTGATTTATTGAACTGTAGTGAGGTGAATTGAAGATAAGTGAATTTTTTGATTCATACATTCACTCACATCCAAGGAAAAAAACAGAGCATCTTCTTCAAGCTGAACACCTGAACTTTTTACTTCACCTCACTTCACATGTTAGTAATTAAGTCCATAAGATATACTAAAGGCAAATAGGCTGCTTTCTTCGTAAAGGAATTTTCCATTAGCTTTAGCTAATAAGTTGAAACTCTGCTGACTTCTATCATCCAATCATGTCCAAGCAAAGATGCTGTATTTTTTTTTATTTTCATTGCGTGGGATTGATTAATATTTGCAAAGTGATTTTTCACCACACACATTAACCCTTTCAATGCCAGAGCCATTTTGGCAATTTTTGTATTTTGGATACATGCTAAAATTTACATTGTAGGCCTGAAAATTCTATATATTTTCTGAAAGCAGAGACCCTGTAGAATAAATTTGAAATTTTGAATGTCACATGCGGGGTTTGCAGAAGTGATTGGGCTGCTTTACACTCACTTGTACATGAAAGACAAAAGTAGGCTGAGGGAATGTAATCACACAGGGAGTGAAATTAACGGTCCCTGTTGCCAAGGACATATTACTTACGTCCATGGCAACTAAAGAGTTGAGCTAGGGGAAAATTGCCTTGCAAAATGAACAGCATATATGCCTTTAGTAAATCAACCCCTGTGTTTTTCTTTAAGCCATAGTAAGTTTTGAGAAATATATATACAGTATAAGGATAGTAGAAAAAAAAGTTTAGTAAAACTATCACACTGCTAGTAATGAGCGAATCTGCTGAAATTTGGTTCAACCGGAATAAAGGAAATTTACAACAAAATTAATGGGTTCAATGTAATGAACTGAATAAACCCATTCATCAATTCATCATTTTCTATGAATTTTTTTATGAATGAGCTGCACATGATCCCAAGGTTATAAATGCAGGCAAGGGCATTGAGAGTCTCTGTGATGTTGATGCATAACTCTATTAAAAACTCCTGACTTATGCGCAGGGGCAGGAGTAAGTAACACACAGAGAGCAGGGGTCAAGAATAAGTAATGCAAGGGTCAGGAGTGAGTTACTCACAGAGTGCAAGCTTCAGGAGGAAGAAATGCACAGAGAGAAGAGGTCATGAGTGTGCAACCCATAGAGTACAAGGGTCAGGTGTAAGTTACATACAAAGTGCAGGGAACAGGAGTAAGTAACACACAAAGTACCTGCCAAGGGAAATTTACCCCTGCCAATACCATTTTTCACACCCCATGAAAAAGCCACCTCCCAGTACAGCACAAACTCCCATCTCCCTCCCTCTCTCTACAGAGTTGTACCCACTGGAACTTGGCACTGTATTATATCTGCTATTCTTCTGCTGTGTGCATCAGGGCCAGACGCTGCAACCACCCACCTTTTTTTCTTTTATTTCTCTATCACTGTATTTGATACTATATGAATAAAACATCTGTATAAGCCTTGCACATGTATGAATAAACATATTCAGTGATCAGACACCAGACCCCTGACACCCCAATTAACACTCAACACATACATGCAATACAGACATGAACAGAGCCAAATAAGACAGATGCATACACTGTAAACTCAGGTAGCTGATCCTATGATCCACAAAGGGCTCCTCTCATTGAATGAACTCATTCTGTAGCTGCACTGTGCCCAAACATACATAGGTGCACTCCAGCTGTTGAGGACATGCTGGAGATAGACCCCTTAAAACTGGGACTGTTCCTGGCAAATAGGGAGGAATGGTAACCATAACCCAATTGACTACAATTATTAAGTTTTAAAGTAATGGGCAGGCCTGACCTTATCTACATATGTAGAAAGGTAACCCCATAAACAATTAGTTTAGTTTTGGATCGATTCAGATTTTAATTATTTTTTTCCTTTTTTGGGATTTCTCATTCAAAATTCAGTTCGGTTTCATATTCATTATTTGGATTTCGGATCCATTTGAATTTTCCGTTTTTGTTTTGGCTTGCTCCAAATTGTTTCTGATCTATTCGGATGGGGTTCTGTAATTAAAAATTAACGTAATTAATTATTTATTTTTGATTATAATTATTTAGATTTGATTATTTTTTCGTTCTGTACTGGTCCTCTTAGTCCGTACTGGTCATTTTAGTCCACAATGATCATCTTAGTCCGTACTGGTCTTCTTACTCTGTACTGGTCATCTTAGTCCGTACTGGTCTTCTTACTCTGTACTGGTCATCTTAGTCCGTACTGCTCATTTTAGTCCATACTGGTCATTTTAGTCCATACTGGTCATTTTAGTCCATACTGGTCATTTTAGTCTGCACTGGTCATCTTAGTCAATACTGGTCATTTTGGTCAAATTTACTTTCATTTTGAGCAAAATTGGGAACGAAAATTCAGATGCGTTAGAATTCAGATGCATTCGAATTCAGAAATATAGATGCATCCGAATTTCCAAATTTAACAAAATTCATCCTAATTTCTATTCTGAATTAAAGGCAATTTGCATGTCTAATGATAAGGCCTGTGCACAGAGTGATCTGTTTTTTTCGTTGAAAAGCTACCTGTTTGTTGCCGGTATCTTTATATTGTGATGCCCAGTACATTATAGGTCAGCACAAAGTTCACTGACCACATATTCAATCAGGATGTGCAAATTTGTATCAAGTTAATGTTCCTCCAAAATCCAAATCTCAACAATACACAGTGTACAGCAAGTGATAATAATGCATGAAGCGACTCCTAAAATACTGTACATTTTCACTCTTTGTTGCATTAAGCCCACAGACAGTCTGCACTTTCTACAAAATGTAGGTAGCACCCATTCAGTGGCAGTAGGCCCTAAGATTGTGTCTACTGTACTTAATTTTAAATCTAGTCCTTCCTAAAACTAAGGAACAATATTTTTCTTTAAACTATTATACTATATATAGTTATACCTTGGTATCTCCATATAGCTGCTTGAACAGATTTATCTACTGAAGTAACTGATACCATTTCCATTCCTGGGCAACAGTTTTTAATGATTCAGAACACTTACATTATTAAATAGAAGGTGATCAATAAATGTCAGAGTTGCAATATTGTATCATTCACAAAACCTTTTACCTATCTGCTTTCTAATATAATCAAGCTTTTTATAGAATAATGGAGGGTATGTATATTTAATGACCTGTAATTTGTCAATGAAAACACAATGTTTGAAGCTCATCTAAATCAAACTATTAGTGAATCAATGAAAACAAGACTGACTATGAGTATTAGACTGACTTTTGTATTTTAGCTAGATAAATCAATCCAATCAAATTCTTCTCTCAGAAACTATTAAACAGAAAAAATCTCAGAGATGAATCGCCCTGTCACTACTGTGCAACAGGTGTTGTAATGACACCATATTCTGGCTGCTGCTGATTTACTTCCTGCTGCTGCTGGTACAACAATTCTTTTACTACTGCCACTAACATTGTTACTGTGGGTGGCACTTACTGCCACTGCCACAATAATGATTACTTTCTTTATTGGCTGGCTGTTCTCCAAAAATTATAGCAATGGTGTTTTTATTTCATTTTTAATTGACAACACCGTTGGAGATTATGGGCCTCATTGACTGAAATGCTGAATCCTGCCACACAATCAACTCAGGGTCAGTTTACCTGATATAACAGTCAAATGATATCCATTGTTGGAAGCTGCTGGAGTCTTCGACAGATGCTGGCACGTTTTATGTCTCCTGGGTATTTTATTGGTGAGATATCTGCTCTTGAATTCCTGTGTCTGATTACTTTTTACAATGAAGCATACAACAGGCGATGCTGAAGAATGCAAATGTGGATAGGAACACCTGAAATTCCCAGGTGGAGAGAAACAAAGCTGGAGATTACTGCTGAGTGACACATAAGACATACTGTATAAAAAGCCAGGAGTTAACTTTTACCTAAAATATTAATTTGGGTGGAATAATCCTTTACTTTGCAATGTGTTGAATTGAATGCTTTATTTTGTGTTAAAGCCTAGGTGAAGAAATACCACAAAAAATAGTATTTGTTTTTAACTACAGAAGCATAAAAATGCATGTTGGGGATGCTCCAATTTCTATAAAGTGTTTGAAGGATGAATTCTTCGGTGCTGCTCAGAGTTCCTAAAGTGCACAGAGTGCGAGCAGAAAGCTAGGCCTAAATAACCTTGGTCTTTCAGAACTGCTCCTTAAATTTGCAACTCTTTAAGTAGAACTGAAGTCAAACCTTTTTTTTTTGTTCTGGATAGAGTATTGGAGGGTTATAACCTTTGTGAGCTTTTTTGTCATCTGTGTCCTATTGGGGATATTTCCCTTCACTTACTGTTTGATAGCCACAACAGGAAGAGAGAGGAAATCCCTGGTGGTGAGCAGGGTCACCAGAACTAGTGTCCCCATTGGAATTTTTTTCAACTATTCCTGTACTGATGACAACTCAAAATGTATGATTTTCTTTCACTTTCAGTGATAATGGTCAACAGGACAAATAGAGAGGGTGAATGTCCCTAATGGGTACACAGACAACAAAAAAACCTATACGGGTAAAAATGAGGCACTGGTTTCAAACTTCCAGTGAGTCAGTCAGATTATAACAAGGCACAGTGGCTGTAGCAAGGCTTCTCTCCACACAACAAGGCACCCCTTAACGCAGTGAGTCCAGGTTGATGTTTTCAACACTTTCTTCTAATTTGAGAGCAGAGAAAGATTAGAACACCTGCCAGGTTTTTATTGTTGAAATTGAAGTCCAATGAGAGTGCCAAACAAAAGGTTCAAGGCTCCAAATTCCTTTATTATCTGTAGCAGTTCACAACAGGCTAACACAAAACACGCATCACATTTTGGGGGCACAAAAAATCTCCCCATTCTTCAAGGCTCAGTTGTTATAAATGGAAGGACTCAGAAATGGCATATTCACTCAAGTTACAAAATGCCAGCAGTCACTGTAACAACAGAAGGAGTTTACAACTGTTATCCTTTTGTGAACTATTACTGATAATAAAGAGAATTTGGGCTCTTGAACATTTCGTTTGCCACTGTCATTGGACTTCAATCTCAACAATAAAAACCTGGCAGGTGTTCTAATCTTTCTCTGCTCTCAAAGTCGAAGAAAGTGTTGGCTTCATTTCCACTTTCAAAATTGATCCTACTTCATGCCTGCCAGTCTATGTGGGTAGCACTGGTAACCTTAGAAGTTCTGGGCTACAGAAAATTAGAAGTCATGAAAGAAATTAGTGTCAGTTTGTACTGAACACTGTCAGTTATTAGCAAATGCACCGAGTGTGATTAATGATGTGAGAAGTATGTGCAGCTTCAAGTGAACTCACAAATTGCTAATCATAGAGTTGGAATAAGAAGGAGCCTGCTGAATATTACCAGGAATAAAAAAAAAAAACAGATACACACTTTTTTAATGTGAACTGGCAAGTTTATGTTTATGTACATTTAAATTAATCTGCATTACTAGTTTTGCTCATTTCAAATAAATATCTGTGTCCAAAAGAGTCAGCTGTAAATCCATTCACTGCAAGCTGGGGTTTAATGCAAACAATAATAATTCATAATTATTAATAATAATGCAAACAGCTACCATCTATTTGGAAAAAAAAGCAAATTGCTAAATGATCTATAAGATATACTATGTTAGGATATACAGTATATTATCTGACTAAGTGCTTCATGTGCACAGTAGAATTTATTACATTTTAGCTATTAATGGTGGCCTAACCTAAACCTTGAACATGGATAGTCAGATGATTGGTTTATTGACGGGCAATTTTTGAATAGTTCTGTTAGAAGTAGAAAATGTAATGACCAAAAGTGTTGAAGGAAGAGTTATGTGCTAAACATTGTAGCCAATCAAATTCTTCCTTGCACATTTGAAGTGCTGAGTTGGATCATGACAAGGAGAATACAATTTGTTGTAAAACAGCACTCTTTTTAACACACTTTTGATCACAGGGCTTATAATTTTTCTCTAAAAAATGTTCTTATGCAAATTAGTAGCTGACCTTGATGCCTTGAGTGATAGACAAACATGTTTAATGTTTTCATGCATAGGGAGCCTTAGTTCAAATGAACATAGTTACATAGTTAGTCAGGTTGAAAAAAGACACAAGTCCATCAAGTTCAAACTATAGAGATAAGAGGAGAAAAAAAGCAAAAAACAAACAAAAACCTAAAACAGAATGCTATGCCCACAATTACCCACTGTTGATCCAGGGGAAGACAAAAAACCCTATAAAGCATGGCTCAATTTGCTCCAACAGGGAAAAAAATCCTTCCTGATCCTATAAGGCAATCGAATATTCCCTGGATCAACAATCTCTGGTGCTTGATGATATACCTATAAGAACTCAATATCCAATAATATTCTGTGCATTTAGGAATACATCCAGATTTTTTTTAAACAGTTAACTGAGCTAGCTAGAACTAGCTCCTGGGGAAGCCTATTCCACATTTCCCAAGCTCTAACTGTGAAGAATGCTTTCTGTATTCAAAGGTTAAACCTCTTTTCTTCCAGACGCAAAGAGTGCTTCCTTGTCCTTTGCAGTGACCTTAAAGTGAATAATTTGGCACCAAGCTCTTTATATGGACCAGTTATGTATTTATACATAGTGATCATGTCCCCCTTAATCACCTCTTCTCCAGAGAGAACTAATTCAGGTTAGTTAATCTGTCCTCATAGCAGAGCTTCTCCATGCCTCTTATGAGTTTCGAAGCAATACATTTTAATGTTTTGTTTGCTAATGTCACAGAAAAAGGTGTAGATAAACTCTAATCTGTCACTAACAGGTTTGTAGAAACAATCTGCCTACAAGAACCTCAAGTACCTCTGCGAAGCTCAGTTTTTGCGAAGCTCACAAATTCTTAAAATGTCAGCTATAACTTTTTTTGGATGTCGTAGAAAATAGTAATTTGCTGCTGGTGTCCCCATTTAAAAAAAATCCCTTCGATGTTTGATTACTGAAATAGGGAGTTAGATTAAATCTTTCCAACACTGCAAGAAAAATCCCTTTCTTAGGACAGTGCAGAAAGGTCTGAATCTATGTTAGTTTTTCTTTGCTGTATTTGTCCCACTTGAGGAGCTTTTTTCTAATTTTCTGTGCAGTAGCCAGGACAGGAAGTGAGAGGAAATTTCCCTAACAGGGCCATACAGCAATTGGAAACTTACAAAAGGTTTAAACTGTTTCCGGCTCTATACAAAATTAACACAAAACATATGGTGAAACTCTACTCTAAGATACCATTTGTTTTATCTAATGTATAGAAAAACATGAACCTCTCTTATTAGAGTGACAGCAGACTGAAGTGCTGGAGTTTTCTGTACATTGACATGAGCACAATGAAGAAAGGAATGAAATTCCAGCCTGTTTGGTTGATCTTTCATCATGGATGTATCTTGAGGAGGTGGAATGTACAAGACAACAAGTTGCAACAAACCGACTATTTTCATAGCCTGAAATAATACAGAAGAGAAAGGTTTTCATGAAATTGAACAAGAACCAAATTAGTAGTTTCTTGCATCACAGCAGTCCACCATGGGTACACAGGAAGAATTTACAGCTATACTACATTTATTTCTTTAAATGTCAATGCCTGTAAAATCAGCTCCTGCTTCCAAGACCAAGTGAATCTCTATTGTGTACGCCATCAATTACTTAATTTACAGGCTTTCCAGATAGCATTTGTGAATAAATAAAGGATCTTATTGAAGAGAAAATAAATGGTCTTTTGTTCGTGAAATTTGAAGGAAGGAAAAAGAAAGAATGGTAAACAAGATAAATATGTTTGTGTAATTGTCTTTTATCAAAGGATGATAAAAGCTGAGGACAATGGCTGGTAATGCTCCTAGAAAAATACTCTCATTTTAATTTAAATACAAACAATTAGCCTCCCACATGTAGAAGAAAAACACTAACTCTTAAAGTCCTTGTTCCTTTATGAAAATGTTATTGACTTAACATGAAAAAAGAAAAATATTGTGTGCAGGCATGCATACTTTAAACCAAAGGTACATCAATGTTTATACCTAAGTAAATTGCTGCCATGGGGTGTCTGTGGTTTCACACCTGGTTTCCAGCAGTGTTGCAGGTCACAGTATACAACTAGAGATGGTTGCAGGTCACAGTATACAACTACAGATGGTATCACTGTGTAAAAACTTTTTGGACTGAATATTTGCAATGAAACTATCTATATATTGATCATGAGGACCCTGCAGGACTTGCCCCCTACTACCTCCCTGTTCAGAAGCTCTGACATTTGTAATAAAGAATATTGCCTATATTGAATGGCAGCTGTGGCTTTGCCGCTAACTAAGGGCAGCATTTCATATGTTATCAACTAGTTCACACTGCCACTGACAACCAAAAAAAAATTATTAGACCCTGACAAAATTATATAGGAAGAAAATGTACCTCCCAGAAAAAAAATAACTAAAAAGTTAGATCAGGGGTAGCCAAACATTTATACTCCAGTTGTGGTGAAACAACAGCTGGAGGGTCTGGAAGTCATGCCTGTGGCTGTCAGGTCTTTCTTAATGGGATTTGTAGCTGCAGCACCAATATCTCTCACTAACCCCTACACACACTGACAAAAGCTAATGGGAGAGCTGACCTTTTAAGTGAGGGGGCTGGCACATTGTTAACAAAACATATTTGGCCCTAGTATTGCACTTGACCACAGTTCACAGTGCACTCATTACACAAAGTGCAGTCATTATGTGGCATTTGTTTTGGAGCTCCGGCAAACATACTTGAAAATTCCAGCAAACATTGAGCATTTATAGTTCAGGTCAAATCCTGCATCGGCCCAAACCTGAACCCCATGCCTGTTCTGAATCTACTAACTACAATATCCAGAACCTAAACAAAAATGGCCTTAGTATTGCACTTGACCACAGATCACAGTTCACAAACGTTGAGCATTCATAGTTCAGGTCATAGCCTGCATCAGCCCAAACCTGAACCCCATGCCTGTTGTGAATCAACTAACCACACTATCCAGAACCAGAACAAAAATGGGTCGATTTTTAGTTTAACCACTGTTAAGGCTTAGTTTGGGGGTTAGCTAGATTAGTGTTAGGCTTAGAGATTCTTTGTTTTCTGGGCTAAGTGTTGTGAGGATGTTAAGTGTTAAGGAAACACTTTAGAATATAAGTGTAAAGGGCTCACCTCATGCAAAATTGACTTGTTCAGCGAGCACCCCCTCCCCCATTTTAATGAATTTCACTAAACTGTAAAAAAAAAAGCTGGTGGGGAAAAAATGTAGATTAATATAGCTACCTTTGTTTTGTCTTTCATTGTCTAGATCAGGGGTAGGCAACCTTGCCTCTAAAGCTGTGCTGAAACTACAAATCCCATAAGGCATTGCAAGCCACAGGCATGACTCCCAGAGGCTGAGGCATGATGGGATTTGTAGTTTCAGCACAGCTGAAGAGCAAAGGTTGCCTACCCCTGGTCTAGATGATACCAACCTTCTGACGAAAGCCTGGGGAATGCTGAGTACCAAAAATCTCATGAAATTACTCTACTGTAATGTACAGTAGCATCTTTTTGTGAGATTCAGGCTCACCTAGATACCACACATTGTTGATTGTTGGAGTCCCTGGTCTTGGGTATATAATTCTGAACACTCTTTTTTTTCTAAAAGATCACAAGACTGAATACCATTGTTGGCTATTTATTGATGGTTACTGATCAGGTCACAGACAGTTACATGACTAGTGAGAGCATTTTCACATTTCACTAGATAATTGACAAAATCTGAAGTTAAGGAAACATAATTTTTTTTAATCAATGTACATTATGTGTGATATATGCTATCCAAGTTTTATTACATATTTAAGTAATGTAACCTCTACAATCATGCTTAGCATTCTATGAGCATTTTATGATTTTCGAATTGACAGGGCATTTTAAAACAAGATGCGCATGTATTATTTTTTGCCCAGCTTATTATTTTTACGATATTCTATGACGTTTCATGGTAAGTAGCAATGTCAACATCCAGACTCAGTATCCAGACTCAAGGATGTGATCTGGACTCAAGGATGTGGACCCTAACTACAGCTTGGGTGATTGGATAGGTGTGAGCAGTGTAGGCTGACAAGCATAGGAGATGATACAACTATGAACTGGAGCAGTGAAACAGCAAGGAACAGCTGGAAGCCAGAGCAAATGGGATACAAGAGGTGGCTGGGAGACTGAGGCCAAAGTGGAGTGCCGTGGTATTGAGCAGGTACTGTGGAATCTTCCAGGGTGCAGAGTCTATGGGCCAGAAGGTGTTTACCGTGGAGATGGGTTTTGCTGCGTGCTGACACCAGATCATTACCCCTAGGTTCACCCTACTCAGCAGACCAGGATACCAGGAGACAAGCCAAAGGTCAGGGCAGGCAGCAGATGAGGATCACCAGGAGACAAAGACAATTGTCATTACACAGAAACAGCAGAGAAAAAGCAATAGCTGGCTGGAAAATACAGGGAACACACAGGTGCAAGGTTTCTGGAAGCTGACTGAAGAGCACAGAGAAAACCCAGGTGCAGGGTTGCTGGAATCTGTCTGGGTGGCACAGGGAACCCAGAGGTGTGGGGTTGCTGGACGTTGGCTGGAGATCCCTGGGAACACACAGGTGCAGGGTTCCTAGAAGCTGACTAGAAGCTTACTGAGAAGTACAGGGAATACACGGGAGCCACTGGAGTCACAGGATACATATACTGTACATATATCTGTCCTTAACATTTCCACTATACAGCTTTTATATTCTGTAACAATTCAAAACCTTTCAGAATATATTGATGATCAGTATTAGGAGGGTGATCGTTTTGATGCATTTCACAGATCCGTGTCTGCCTCCTCAGGACATATGGGAAAATCTTAAAAAGCAATATCCTAACAATATTATTATGCTACATTCTTCATAGAATTATTGTTACAATAATACATCAATACTTACATTATGGTACCATGCAAGGTTAAATCTGTATCCCATGGGAGACAGCAGGGGGTAAAAACAAGGTGCACAGGATCTAGTGTCACTAACTGCTGCATCTAAATATAATATACACATCCTTAGACTACAATATTTCCACATTTATAATAAACAATACTATAAGAAACATCTTATTACTTCAGGAATCTTGGAGATGTATTAAAGGTTATCTATGGTCAAAAACTAAAAATAAATATGTATTTCTATATTGAATTTCCATAAGTTCTATCCCACTCCTAACCGCATTGATCTAGAAGTTTGTAAAGTTAGTTATTAAGATAAGAAGATTCACATAGCAGGTACTTCACAGCCCTGTGAATATGCGCTTCCTTGTGTCACAACTCACAGAGCCTGCCTTCTGAACTACAACTCAACGTCTAAACAATGTAACATTATCATTGCCTGCTGGAAGCAATACATGATGGATTATGTAGTCTGATAAATGAAAATTGCATCACATCAAGCAGCAGGGAAAGAGACACAAAGCACAATGGGAGTCCAAGAAGTTGTTTGTTGAATGTGATGGACACACAAACACTTCATATCTATCTAGTATGTCAGATCACATCCAAGGATATTCATTGTAAATATACAGTTTATGACATAAGGTAATCAGAATGTGTACATACAGTATGTGCACATGAAGTATACAATTTTTTTTTTATCTCATAGGTTATATACAGTAAAACTACTATACACTAAAAAATCCATTCCCTTATGAAAAGTTTTATAATTAACAAGAATGGAGTCATTTAGCTATATTCATTTGAGTTTTAGATACATTTCAGTTGTTCATATTGGATTGATTTGGTGCTGTCAATATGCTATTTTTGTTATAAGATCAAGTAATTTCCAATATGTTTTTATTGTCATGCTATCAAGAGAATCTTAAAACTGAGTTATTAGAAATACAGTCATATAATCTCGCAGTGCTTTGTTTTGTATATTTTTGATTTATTAAATGCTATAACATTGGTAACATCTTTCATAAAAGGTAAATGGGAAGCTGTAAGATTACCAAAAATAAAGTTACTGACATGTTTAGTATTGAAATGAAACCATGCAATGCGTATTATAATTTATAACTTTCTCCAATTCAAAGCAGGTTAGTGAAGAAAAACAAAAGAAGGAAGTAAAAAGAATCTTCTCTTTTCAAGGAAAAAGAGGAATACCTTTAAGATGTCAATTTACACTTGAAAGTTACATTTATAATTATAGCTGCAAACGGGAATGGCTCTGCAAATTGTTTCTAAATAGGCCCATTATTTTCAGGAATACATTTACAATGGATTCTCCAGGCCCTACTATCCACCCATTGCTCTTAGGGCCCATTCACACCTGATCCATTGAGTTGTGATCCATTGCATTGCGATCTGTTTTTCAATAGATGCTAATGGATGGGCAAAAAAAATGAATGGTTGTTAATGGGTCTAGTTCACACCACTCCATTGCATTGTGTTACATTGTGTTACATTGCGTTGCACTGAATAAAAAGTAGAACGTGCACTACTTTTTTTCAGCGCACTGTAACGCAAGGGATTCGGTGTGAACTAGCGCCATTCACACCTATTAATTTTTTGGTGCCCTCCCATTAGCATCCGTTGAAAAATGTAGCAGCGGATCGCAAGGGAATTGCAAGTCAACGAACTCTGGTTTTTGGTGTGAATGCACTTCTTCCTTGCTCAGGCATGCTTTAGACAAGTTAACAAAGGAAATCGAGACATTCAAAAGTTTTCTATGAATCTGTTAAAGGAGAACTATGAGGTGAGTTATTTTCTCTCAACCTCATAGTTCGAGCCGACATATGACAATAAAACCGTCACACGTCGGCTCAATAGGTCGGGAAGTGAGCAAACACATACCGTCACTCGCTCACTTCTCGATCCTGTCCCTGCAGAGAGCTGTGACTGTCACTCATGGCTCCCTGCAGTGATCCCCCCCCTCCCCGCTCCGATCCTCCAGCACTGACTGGAGGAACGAACGGGGGAGGGGGCGAGTACATAGCCTATGCCTAGTTAGGCAGAGTCAGCTGTCAATCATGCAGCTGGGTGTATCTCGACAGTATTGTCGGGATCCATCCCGGCTGTGGCGGTCTCAGTATACCACGAGCTGTAGCTTGCGGTATACTGAGCTTTGGGTCACAGGAGGACGCTAGTTTATGTCCTTCCGTGACCCTGAAGAGAACTATGGGGAAAAACACTTACCCCAAAGTTCTCCTTTAAGGCCACACCATGGAATTGATGTTCATTCTCCAAAGCAAGCTGCCATCCCTCCCTCACTCCCTTTTCTACTAATATTATCTTTTAGAGACAATATCATTACCTGGTGGGAAAATCAGGAAAAACCTAAAACGCTATCCACACATCTCAATCTACTCTCCCATTTTGGGTAATCTCATATTCCCACAAAGTACAGAATATGTGACCCTAGTCCTTTGGTCTAAACTGGGACTGAAATCAATGGAAGACCTATTCTACCCACATACTCAACCTAAATCCATTTAAAACTTCCAAAGCAGTATTCACAAACTTCCAAAGCAGCACTTTTTATACTTTCTCCAAATCAGAAAGTATTAGACCAGACCATATGCCAGAAACCCTAACCCTTTCTTCACATTAACGTTTCTTGACAATCTTCAATACATTTTGGGGGTTATTCACTAAGCTACCGAAGGCAGACAAATTAATAACCGAGCCCACGTGACGTGAGCCAAAGCCTGTTCGGCAATTCACAGCTGCCGCCGTACTTTGGTTGCATTCGGCTCACTTCACTTCCCTTCGGTTCAACTAAACAGCCTCAGCATGTTTGCTAAACCAAAGGGAAGCACCCATTTGCCTCAGCCAATGCAACATTTGGATTGGCTGAGGCGAACGTTCCGCAGTTTCTTCTCTGCTGTTCACCCCTATTCTCATTTCGGCTGAACAGCAGAGAGTGAATAGCTGAATGCTGTCAAACAGCATTCAGCTTAGTCATCCTGATCGCTACCTCAAAAGTGAAAATGAAACAAAATGAAAAATGACATGTAAACAAAAAAAAAACAGTGTGGGGTACCCCTCCCAATTCATACCAGATCCTTTAGGTCGGGTAGAAATTTTAAGGGGAACCCCAATGCCCCTCCCCAAAAGTGGGGTCCACCTAAAATAATCAAAGGTAAATAAACACACCACACTTTTGAAAAAAATCCTTTTGTTGAACAAAAAACACAAACACAGGTTTTGATAAGTTTTTTATTTTAAAAAAATCGTCCAACACTGCAATCCAGGGTCAATCATGTTGTCCAGTGATGTAATCCACCATCATTCATGATTAATGATGCATGCTGACTCACCAAAATAAGAAAGTCCTCATGCCTGCGCACCCATCCGCTCCTGACTAACTCCCGCAGCTAAATGATTGATTTGACAGCTACTGCCCAAATGTAAACAAATGGGCGGAGCTCTCGTGACAAAGGATAAATTGGGCTTTAATTTGATGTGACATATGCACATATAAATTCTCACTCTTTCTATAAAAATACAAATGTACAAAAAAAAAACAAAAAACATGTTTTGCACAGCTTTGATAATAATAATGTGTACATATTTAGTGTAGCGAACAGAAAATAATTCATAATGCATCCTTTTATTTGTCCTGATTAATGGGGTATATCATATGTCTGGGATTTCAGTTTATTTTGGGAGCTATAGATCACAAGGAGTGAAATACAATTTTAGTATATGGAACAAATTTAGAATGTTATTTGTTTGTCTCCTATCTTTAACCACTTGCTGACCGGGGAGGTTTACACCCCCTTCCTGTCCAGGCCATTTTTCAGTATTCAGCACTGCAGTACTTTGACGGACATTTATTCTGTCATACAATGCTGTACTGAGATTAATTTTATATAATTTTTTGGGGACAGATAGAGCTTTCTTTTGGTGGTATTTAATCACCACTGCGGTTTTAATTTTTTACTATATAACGAAAAAAGTACCGAAAAAAAAAACTGTTTTCCCTTTTTTATGTTAGGAAACATTTATTAGTACCCAAGTTTTTGGTAAAATATGAAAAATGGGGTCACGTCGGGTAAAGCCTTAAAATTGCACACGCCACCGAAATCATTAAAAAAGCTACTACACCCAAAATTGGCCATAGGCGACACTTTAACAGATTTTAACGCTCATCAGTTTAGTTTTAACAGTGATTGATGGCCCTAAAATGATTGCTCTCACTCTGACGTTTGTGATTATATGTAACAAGTACTGCGTAATTGGTGTATTGGTGTAATCGTTGTTTTTGCGTTTAGGAGCATGTGACACATTTTTGCACATCTATGTGGGGGTGGGGGACTTTAAAAACTTTTTTGTGGGTTTTTTTGTGTGTAAATGTTATTTATTTTGTGACCAATTTTTTAAGACTTTTTTTACACTTAACTTTATTGTTATCACATAGGGGGATAAGAAACATTACAATGACAGGTCCCCTTTATGGAGACATCAGGGGACTCTAAGAAATCTAATGTCACCTTGGGACCCCCAGAGAAGCTGATGAAGCACAGATCTGCTTCACCAGCTTCTCTCCGGTTTCTGTACCGGACAGTGACAGAGGAATGCACTAAACATCACTTCCTGCATTCAGAGACCGGGGAGGAGAGCAGAGGGAGATTGTGTAATGATCTCCCTCCGTTCTCAGTGCACAGAGCCACATGGACCCATACTGACAGTCCCTGATCAGACACCCTGAATCGCGGGAACAGCAGTGGCGGGGACGGCGACGGCGAGGAGAGGTAAGGAGGGGCGCACAGAGACATGCAGCATACACGCTGGACCGCTTTATGTAAACAACCATCGGTAGCTGTTTCAAATTCTAGTGGTTTCCCGCTCGAGCGCGCCAGCACGAAGGACATTTAAAGATGCCCACCCGCATCCAGAAGACTTCCATCTGGCTGTTTTTGAATGTTCGGTGGTCGGGAGGTGGTTAATTGCCTCCTCAGCACTATATTTTCTTATAATTTTAAAAAACTTTTTAACTTTTTGTCTTTTTAAAAACTTTTTCCTTTTTTAAAACTTTATTTTTTATTTTTTATTTTTTTTAACTATGGGGCACTAAGGGGTTATTTTTTTTTTTAATTTACAGATGCTTTGACACTTAGGGGTTATTCACTATGGAGCCGAAGGATCCAGCCGTAGCTTAGGCTGATCCTTTGGCTCACTTTGGCCGCCAGAGCCCTTCGGTCCAGTCGAACTGACGGGCTGCTGTACGGGCTATTCACTACAGCCCATACAGCATCCAAAGGCAGCTGAGCGGCTCAGCTGACCCAAAGGCATAGGCTTCGGCTCCACTGAGCCGAGTGACAGCCAAAGCGTGGAGAAAGGTCAGCCGAACAACTGGGCTCCAATCAGTTGTTATTTATTGGCTGGGACCTGCTAGAAGACTCTGGCAGGTTCTGGCCAATAGGTTACAGCTAGCACCGCACAATTGTTTTTATTTTTCCGGAATCTGTCAGATGCTTCATTATGCGGCCGGAGTTCATCGGATGCGGTCGGGTCAGCGTGCGCCATTTTGTTTTATTAATTTTTTTTCTTTTGTTTAACATATTTTTCATTTTCCTACTTTCTTACATTTTTTAAATAATTTTTCAACTTTCTTTTTTCATTTCACTTTTCTCCTCTGGTGAGGTACTGAGCAGAATAGCTGAGCCGAATGCCACATTGCCAAGATTTTGTGGCCTATATCACTTTTTACAAAAATAGTTGGTGTTGGCTACACCCCCTCCCCTCCGAATGCCCAACAGCAACTGTTTTTGTAAAAAGTGATATAGGCCACAAAATAAGAAACTGTTTTCACTAAAAGTTATATATCTTATTTGTTGAGAAATGAGCTTTGTAATGAAAAATGTGGTATTCTGCTGTATACCCGTTATTGAAAACATTTCTTGTTTTGTTAAATGTAAATAAAGAATAGAAAGAAAAAAGGTACTGTCACTGACCACCAATGTAGGGTTTTAAATAGTATTGCCACTGACCACCAATGAAGGGGGCTTAAATAGTGTTCCTGACTACTAAAGAAGAGAGGTTAAATAGTAGTGCCACTGCTCACCAGTGAAGGGGGCTAAAAATGTACTGCCACTGACCACCTATAAAGGAGGGTTAAATTATACTGCCACTGAACACTACGAAAAGAGCGTTAAATATCACTGACACTAACCACCAATTCTGGGGGGAGATAAAAAATATTCCCATTGACACCTAAAGAAGGGAGTTTAAATAGTACTTCCACTGACCTCTGATTAAAGGAGGTTAAATAATACTGCCACTTACCATTACCACCAATGGGGGGGGTAATATTTTAGCTGGGGTGGGATAGGTTAATATTACTACCACTGATAACCAATGACTGGGTTTATTTTTTCTCCCATTGACACTTATGCTGGAGGTTATTTTTGTGGCCACTGACGTCAAATGCTGGGCATTATTATTGCTGCCATTGATGCCAATGATGGGGTTTTTATTGGGCACACTGACAACAATGATGGGTGTTTTTATTTTGGCCACTGGCACTAGGGCTGGGGTTATCATTCAGCTAAGGGTGAAAGATTTCATACTTGGCAGGCAGAGGGCTATGAGTGCTGCATTTTTTTCTCAATTCCTTCAAGGTGTTGCTCCTACTTATTTTCAAATGTTGGCAAATATCATACCTCACAACTGTTCCTCATTCGGAGGCACTGTCCCTTATTTTGAACCAATTCCCTCTGTCCTTCTTTCCGCCTCAGTTGCCCATCTTTTTGGTCTGATCTACAGATATCTATGAAAATGTACAATTTAACTACCAAAAGTGTTACTTTCCAATAAAACCTTTATCATATCTCTTAATTCTCTTTTTTTACTATTTCTAAACATAATGGTTAAAAAAACTATTATGGGTTTAACCAATAATTTTTGACATATTAATTTCTAATAGTCCATATAAATGGGGGTGTGGCAGGGTGAGTCCATTGCCCAAATACATTGTGCTGGAAGATGTCCTTCTTTCTCATCTCTGAAATTTGGTAGGTATGGTGTACTAGTGGTGTACAACTATCGTGTACTAGTGTATGCATATAAAGCTGGCTAGTAAAAGTGAAGAACAGAGCAGCAGAATTTATCCAGTCTAAACAAAGGTCTGACTTGTAAAGTCAGTCTTTATTAACAAAAACTGGAAAGCAGGTTGGATAATTTGTTATATAATGGATTTCCTTAAATATGTGTAAATATTGGATTTCTAATTATATTTATGTCAGACAGGGGAGTAGAAAATGATTCAGTAATGATTACTATAAAGCAACAAGTAACTAAGGGGTCTATTCACGAAGCTGTCGAAGGATCTGCAGTTCTCCATCAGGTCCATCAGCAGAGGGCGGGTACAATGCTAGTTTACTATTGGCTATTACAAATTGAAATAGCCAATAGGAATCTAGCAATGTATTCCTATGGGCAAAAATCTTCTTTTTTTTTTGCTATTCTGACACGGCTCCGTCACAATCTTTAAACACTTATTTTTATCTGAATATAATGTATTCATCCTAATTACTTATTTAAATATTTATATCTTTAATTCATTTAAAGCTTTAGCGCTTGGTTATCACTTTTTCATTCACTTCACTTGGGGTCGGTTGTTCACTCAGCTGCCCTCGGCAGCTTAGTGAATAGACCCCTAAATTTACATAGCCAAGTATTTATGATATTAAAAACATAGAGTAACAACTTATTATATAAAGACTCCTTTTGTAAACAGAGCACGGACATTGTTCATGCCTTCCAGCAACTGAAAAGTATTATGATACAGTTGCAGGCATAATATATAATGCAGGCATAATATCCTGTAGGCATCTAGTGGATAGAAATAAAACTACATAATGCAGCTGTCAAATGCATGCATTTTTAATTTATTTGACCAATGAACACTATTATGAAGCTGTTTAAAACATTACACCTTTCTTCAAATGTGACTGGAAAAACAACTTCCAACAGAAAATGATTGGCATGTCAAAAATGTAATTTCAACTTTTTCTATTTCAGTTGCCCACACATTGATTTTACATCAGAGATGTAGAAAGACACCCAGTGCTCTTATTTGTCAAGCACTATCTTTATTTTGAAGGGAAAAAAATTATAGATAGAAGAGCAATAATCTTTTTCATTTCCTTTACTTCACTCACAAGGAACTAAGCCTGCTGTACATGCTGCTAGCACTAGCATACATGATAATTGCATAAAGAGGAATAAATCCATCCGTAAAATGTACTCTCATCTAGGATTTTATATCCTGCCCTATTCATAAACAGTTTTGTTCATAATGATGTTCTTCAAAGAAATTACATTTCTACGGGATAATACATTAATACATTTTTAAAAGGTAGACCTTAAAAAAATGTAATTTTAGTATTTTAGTCCTAAAAAGGGCTGGCTTTAGCTTATATGGTTCCCTGCAAATGTTGGTATGGGCTCCTTTTTAATGAAAATGCAGTGCTTGCTCTATCTCCTCGCAACCCTTTCTACAGAGAATGACCTCATGAAAAAAGTCTTTACCCCGTATGAACATATAAACACACAGGCTGTTTTTGGAAAACAGAAAGGATATGAACAAGTTGTTGATAAGAAAGAGGATACCCCAGCTAAAATCAGAGATGTTTGTTGTTTAAATGTGTGGCTACATTATGTATGTACTTTATTTTTTTACTTTAAGCATGTCTACTTTTTCATGATAATGATTTTTACCAGCGGATAAGAGATGAATGAGAAAACAATATGTAAATATATCATTGGCAAGAAATATCCCATGGTAAATAAAGTACATGTCATTAACCAATATTCCAGTACACCGGAGCATCTCAGAGAAATATGTATGATCCTACAAGGGCATATGGAAGAAGATATAATAGACAACAACTCTATCATGGTATGAGAGAAGTAGATCTGTAGTCCAGCTATTTGTTCCACGTCAAGGAATGCTTCCATTGAGACCCACTGGACTGACATGTTATCAATAGTAGACTTCTCTTAGTCATATTAATGTAAAAATTGCGGTGTTTAATAAATTCTATGAAAAATGAAAGTGTGGGTTAATCTATGAGTAGCAGAAAGAGATACATAGGCTCCTGCACTATTTTTTGCCATATATCATCCGAAATTGCACCCAAATACACTTTCCAGTTTACCCTACACCTTAACAGAAATTTCAGTAAAAATGTAGCTAGTAGGGAAGTTTACATACATGTAATGATACCTTTGGTGGACAATGTATCAAGCAGCACCTCAAGTATAGGAAAATTTCAAAAGGTGGCCTATAGCATGTCTCAACTTTAGGTATTTGTACAAATTGGACTTTTGTAAGGAGAAGGTTGACTGAATATATTGAAATGAATAACACATCCACTATACAGTTGAGACACAATAAAAATTCCCGCTTCCTTTGTGCAACTTAGAGAGTTCAGTTAAACTATCACCATCCCAAATGTGGGTATATACCATAAGATTATTGCCCAATAAATGTTTAACCTAGAATAAATATTTAAAGGGAACTGTACTGCATCATAGAGCAGAACGCCATTCAAAAATAAAGACAATTATAGTACATTAAAGGATAAAATAGAAAATGCAGCTTTTGCTGCAATATTCACTTTTAGTCACCCCCAGCCTGTGACTAGATAATATAGATAAAGAAGCCCAATGATGAGCCCATCTCTCTCTCCCACTGCTTTCTTCCCTCATCAGCATGCTTCTTGTCAACATATGAACTGATTGGCTGCTTCTTTTTCCCTCACTAGGAGCTCTGCTGTGTATGGACCGCAAGAGACTGATTCCGGGTCAAATTCAGGTGCAAGCAATACATTTACTGATGCATTAATGAATACAGAACTATATCAATTTGTGTCTTCTGTTTCTACCCAGAGTTTAGCTTCAAAAGTAAAAGTTCTGCCTACGAGCAGACTGCACAAGATCCCTGCTATTATCTTTATTAGTCAAAAGAGCCTCTTCTGTGCTCCTCTCTGTTTTAGTTGTACTTTCTTTCTGAGGCCTGACTGTTTTTGCCTTTATGGCTTAGTCTTACCGACTGCCATTTAATTTTCCAGTAATTGATTGAATATTTTTTTAATGTTTTTTAATTATGTTTTTAGTGGTCTAACAGAAAGTTCTAATCACTGCTTAATTGTAAAACTTATGAACTACCCATTCCCAGGCAAATCTTTCATGAAATAATACAACATATCAGTGAACTGCTTACTATTGTCATAATTTCCAAGCGTATGTTCAGTTCCACACACATCCTAAGACTCCATTTTAATAATTTAGAGCTGGTTCACACCATAGTGTTGCGCACCTGGCATGCAGTACCGTGTGCTTAGTGCTTGCATTGCCATTCATTTGAATGGCACCCCAACACACCTTCCAGTAGTCCTGCATTGCAACAGAGCTCAATGCATGACACCACAATAGTGTAAGTCATGCATGTACTGGCCCTGAATGTGGAGAGCATCTTCATTAATTAATAGGACTTAGACGGTGAGAAGGAGTGACTTTTGCTGGTAAACTTGATATTTATATGTAACTTCTTGAGTGCTTAGTAACATGGTAGTATGGACAGCATTATGTCTCCTACACTGTTGGTCTGCATAGCAGCTGCATGATCTCCATGATCTGCTTTTTCCTTAACTTAGTGAATGCGGTGAAATTCAATTTACAAAGTAAACCCAATCACAATAACTGGTATTGGAAAATGTCAAAAACACTGTATTTTTGTTTGCACATGATTGGATGATGAAAGTCAGCAGAGCTTCATCTCATTCACTAACCAAATTGAAAATCCCCTTGGAAAATAAACAGCCTGTTTGCTATTAGTAAATCATCCCCAAGGATGCTTAAAAACTGTATGTGGGTGATGACCTTGTTTGAACTACATCCATTATGGGGTTGTATTATACCATATATTTACTGCACCATGTAAGGACTGGTAGTGTTTGTAGACTGAGGAATGGATTTACCAGGAACATCTTAAAAACAATTAAACTCAAATTTCTTCTTTGTTTACTCAAATAGCAAACCCCCAATGTGTTACAGGTCCTAGTTATGCCTGCACTCCTATTAAAATTTTAAGTTTTTCCTTAGTATAAGCCATTTTATGCTCACTTGAAAAAAATGTTTAAAGCCGTGCAACCTATAATTTTATATGTCATCAATTTATGCAATGCTGATTGCCTATTATAAGTGGAAGCTCAAAGTATATTTTGTTTACTAGTAAGCTCATACATAACAAAGAAGCCTTGATTACTTCCAATGCCTTAAACATTTTATGCCATCTTCACAGCAGGGGAAAAACAGTAATTAATGCTTGAAAGATTACTGAAAATATGAAAGTTTTTAAGTTATTATTTTTGGTTTTACTTTAAAAAGCAAGATAGGTCACAGCTACGAAAATACTTTAGAAAGACTGGAAAATGTATTTGATTGCATCTTCCTTATATCAAGGGTGACATCTCAACATCTTACTAAAAGAAAAACTTTATGTTATTATCTAGTCTGATTTCTTAGGGGGACTCACAGTTGGCACAATCTCTACAAGTGATCTGGCAAATGTAGGTATTGCTTGCACTGATGAGGAGAAGTAGCCTATTTAGGGTTTCTATAGGGAGCAGTAATTGGTGCTTTCCACAACCACAACTACTCTAATTAAAAACACCAATCAGCCATAACATTATCACCACTGACAGGTGAAGTGAATAACATTGATTATCTTGTTATCTTGTTACAATGTCACCTGGAAGTAGGTGGAATATATTAGGCAGCAGAACTGGACCCCCCGAGGCAATGAAAGAAGGTGGCCTGATCTAATAAATCATGTTTTCTTTTACATTATGTGGATGGCCACTGTGTGTTGCTTACCTGGGGAAGAGATAGCAACAGGATGCACTATGGGAAGAAGGCAAGCTGGCAGAGGCAGTGTGATGCTTTGGGCACTGTTCTGCTGGGAAACTTTGGGCCCTGCCATTCATATGAATGTTATTTTGACACGTACCACCTACCTAAAAATTGTTGTTGACCAATTACACCGCTTCATGGATACTCTATTTCCTGATGGCAGTGGCCTCTTTCAGCAGGATGCCCTGCCACACACAATGGTTCAAGAATGGTTTGAGGAATGCAACAACGAGTTTAAGGTGTTCACTTGGCCTCCTAATTCTCTAGATCTCAATTCAATCAAGGATCTGCTGGAAAAACAAATCCGATCCATGGGGGCCCCACCTCGACACTTACAAGACTTAAAGGATCCGCTACCGAAGGCTTAGTGCCAGATATCACGGCATTCCTTTATAGGTCTAGTGGAGTCCATGCCTTATGAAGAAAAAGGAAAAGGAAATTCACCACTTGTTTTACACTATCACCTATCAGTGAATTGGCTTTAATGAGTTAGACAGGAGTAGTATCCTTTTTCTTTTTATAAACTATAGACTATAGATGCCCAACTTGGTTTACCATATTGTTGCTTGTCCCAGTGAAGATCACCAAGTCTGTTGGCACCTTCAGCAGGAATCACCCTAGAAGAGGAGTATAGAACACTTTACCTTTCTCTATAACATATGGGTAGTCCTCAGAGATATATGGGAACATTTCTAATTGATTTAAAATCAATCAACAGAGGTGGACCTGATGGAGAACTTCAGGTCCACCTCTGCTGATTGACAGCAGCAGTAGGCGGGTGCAATATTCCAATTTGAAATGGCCAATAGCAGCCTAGCTATTCATTCCTATGCTATTTGTTGTTGTTTTTATTTCTTTACTCTGACGGAAGCCTGCGTCAGCTGTCAAAATAATAGAAAAGAAAACATAGCAGGGAAATCAGCAGGTGGCTCCGCCGAATTCTCAGTGTGTAATGACAGTTCAGCGCCCCCTGGTTACCAAGTAACTAGGGGATGCTGAACTGTCATTACCAGGGACGTGCGGTCAGGGGAGGCAACCCGTCCTTTACACTAGCTTGGGGACGAGTTGGGGCAGGGCTTCATCCAACTGGGGCGGAGCTTCGGCCAGCAGGATGCTGAGCTTCGGCCAGCGGGATCGGGGCTTCGGCCGACGGGGGGTGGGCTGGGGAATGCATCACCCCGAGCAAGAGGTACCACACGTCACTGGTCTTTACACTGGGAGCTTAGCGGAGCCGGCTTTTAAATACTTTAAATTTTGTCACCGCCGGCTCCACCGAGCTCTCATTGTAATGACAGCTGGTCCCGGCCAATAGAAAACAGTTGGGCGGAGCTAGCTGTCACTGCTAGCTCCACCCAATTATTTTCTATTTTTTCTTTTGCTGAGCGGCATCCGGCTATTCACTCACTGCTGTTCGGCCCGTATGAGAATAGGCCGAACAGTAGCGAGTAGCCTGCCGGAGGTTCGGCTCAGCCAATCCAGATGTTGAATCGGCTGAGTTGAACTCCTTCTGCACTTCAGATTGGCCGAACATGCTGTACAAGCCTGAAGTGAATAGCCGTCTATAAGAAGAAGGGGTTCTCTCTCTTGTTTCCCTAGATTTGCCACACTGCCCTAACTCCTCCCACTCTCAACTAGTTATATCCTATTAGGGAATCCTGAGTGACAGCAGCACTTCCATGAAAACAAGCTGTGGGGCCTACCCTTAAGGAGCTATATCATAGCAACTAACCGGCAGCACTTCCATGGAAACAAGGGGAGTGGGACCTACACTTAAGGAGCCCTAACTTAGCAACTAACACTGCTATAGGAGTTATTACAAGGTCAAGTGAGGATGAATGGGGGCATTTAGTGCCACCTAAAAGAACTACAACATAAATCTCACTAAATAAATAACAATAGGACAATACAACCCCTTATACTTTTACGTATTTAGGTGTGTTCGTAGCCCAACAGTAAAATATTTCTAAATGCTTGGTGTACCAAACCTGCCCTCTTTATTATTACTCTTGAACATAACACAGAAATAAAGAAACTACGGTATGTGGATAAAACTATACATCCTCTTTAACTGTAAACTTAGGAAATTAATGCAATAATACATTTGCATTGCTCTTTGAGTATTTGAAACAATCACATCTAGGGCAGGGTTGTCTCTCTGATTAGTTAAGTTTCCTTTCCTGACAAAGGTCTTAATTATCTAGCAAATGATTTTCTGAGTAATTTAATGGCCCAATGCTCTTTCTAAAAGAATAAAAACAGCAGCAGTTATTCCTTTCAAAACTCACCCAGTGACATTACCCTTTTTAAGTGAGTTATTTTTTTGTTACAGTTATAGAGCCAGTATTGACTAATAGCTAAAGATATTCTGTTAAAGTTTGAGGCAGGTGGAGAAGGAAATAAGGTAAGATATCACTTGTATGTGGTCTATTATCCTTAACAGAATTTATTTTGTGTATATGGAGCTCAGAGGTTCAAAACTGGGATGCAAGCATGTACATGCTTTGCCAGAAATGCTGGTACTAGAATGCATGTGTTACTACATCCAGCCTACAACCAGTTGGAAAGGCTTTTTTACCTTAGGATGGTGACGCTCATGCTGTGACATATTAAACAGATCTGCATTATACCTATATGGACAGACCATTTTAGAAGACAGTCAGAAGGGGATCTCGGCCATAATGAGAGGCTGAATTGTGCATCTCAAGAGACAATAAAAAATACACATGAATAATAAAGTGAATAATGAGAATGCAAAGGAGTTATTTACTGGTTGAGTAAGGGAATATGAATTGGACCACTCGGCTTTAAAACAAAGCAGCTGCAAGTGGTACATTTAATGATAGTAAAAACAAATAAATGGACACATATCTCCGATAGTGGTAGATGAAGTTTGTTAAATGGTCTCTTTATTGTATGAAAGATCACTATAAGTGCATCCAAACTTTGTATTCTAGTCTGAACTTGTAAGAAGCAACTGAAATCTCTCTCTGCTCCTTTGAAAGTTGACTGTCCTTTTTATTCTACTAAACTCTGTTAACAACAAAGTAGAGTGATGCTGTTTTCTCAGTTGTTATTTTAATACATTCAGTGGTTGTTTAGGAATACCTGTAACCTTCTCTGTTGATAATTGAATACAGATAAAGGTAAAACAATTACCAAATAAAGCTCTTTAGAAACTGACAAAATAACAACAACCAGCAAGAGCTGGTAAAAAGAGTGTTTTATTATGTCTATTTTGTTTAAGGTTCCTCATATGCAATAGATGCCTGGAATCCAATTACTGAAATTTCAGCAGGATGAATGCATTTTGTCTGGTATAACTAAAAGGATCTTTAGAGATGATGATTTAAGCAAAACCCAGGAGGCTCTGCTTTAATTTTATGTTCAGCATCTTTCTTTAGTGTTAGTTAAAAGGGACCTCTCAAATAGTCCACTTGGGGTAATTAAACCTACAAGGCGACTTACAAACAAAAAATACATTGGGAATTTGTGAATGCTTCCAGGAACTGCACCTATATATATATATATCCTTTTCTGAAGTGGTATTGCTGTTTGTAATATGTTGGATCTTTAGAAATGGGCTTGTAAGTCTTCCATGGCTCAGCTGTTTTTCAAAATACATTTCTGATGGTCCATTGCTATAGTAACAAGTAAACTATGGTGACCTACAAAGGACTGTGTATGTATAGTAGGTGTTGCATTAATCTTCCTAGGTTCATCACTGGTTACTTGTTGCTGCAGTAGTATAAGGTCGGTATTTAAACTGTATGTATATTTCACTTAAGTTTTGAAATATTTTGTTGCATTTTTTATGAGTTTTTCTTAATTATAGGTCTGCTAAGATTAGGAATTGTAACGTGCATGTGTCTTGCAGTATTTAGATAATTAGAGTAATATTAAACTTGCTGTTAATAATGAATCTAGATCTAACAAATATACATATCCAGCAAAGTATTTTTTTATATTTTTCTGAAGTACTAACATTTATAATGTTTCCAAACAGCATGTTCAAACTCTCTCAGCTCTGCTTCCCTGAACTTCCTATTGATTACAATATCACCACAGCCAAAGTAATCTCCAGCAACTATCCATCTACTAGCTTGGAGAAAGGAGGAGGAAGGAAGGAGAAGGGGGAGCAGGGGGGAGGAGAGTGGCTTGCCTTACAAGCCCCATGTGCTTGTAGAGACACACACAGCTTACCAGCACACACAAGAGGGACTCCTTAGGACCCCGCAAGAAAAATGAGTCACTCCAAAACAGGATATTAAGGCCAGTGCTCAGGGGACCAGCTGATTCTGCAAGAAACCAAAAATGTTAAATATCAAAAAGCAGCATCCATTGGCATCCATCAATAACCACAGCGAATATATTACTGAATGCCTGTGTAGCACATAGCCTGTGCAGAGAGCAGAGCTGTGGAAAAGACCCAGCAGGTCCACCCACTATAGGCTGCCTGCAGAAAACTGCAGGGTGGGAAAGATACAAGACCATTCACTCTGCACAAGGAGAGACAGCAGTACTGACTGGTCTTGATTACAGAACGTTCCTGCAAAGTTTTACATTGAATTACTGTACACATTTGAAAAAAAAAATACACACATCTCACCAAAATTCATCCATATCCATGACATTGAAAGGGTTAAAGGACATTTTACTACAGAGAAATATGAGTGCTGCTTTTGCTGATTTCTCATTCTGCAATTGCTATTTGCCTGGCTCTAATTACTTGTAAATTTGTTCATCTCTAGCCCAGATCAAGTATGCAGAAAAGGACTTTTGACTTTCCTGATACGCATTCTTGTTTCCAGTGCAGAGGTCAGCTGCAGTCAGTGTTGCATGAATATTCTAAAATGGCTCCTTGTTTGGAAGGAGTATAGAAAGTAAACTGCATTCACAAATTGATGAGTCATTGCTTTGAACACCATAAAAGAGAAGTCAGAGCTGTACGAAGGGGACCCGCAGGTAGACCATGACCGGTTTATACCATTATTATCAGCCATTAAAACTCAGCAACCTCCAGTGCAAGACAATGCTGCAGGCCATGAGGCCTCTCTAAAGACTGGAAATAAAACTGAAACTGCTATTTCTGTAACCCATTGTCTGTATCTAAGATAAATAAATGTCCTTTTCCATTGTTGTTTGTATGTGATTGAGTTTTTTTTGCCACTAGCTCTATATTGAGAGGTTTGAATGTCAGTCAGTAAAAATATTTTAAGTTAGACCAGCAGCATCAAAAGAGGTCAGCAATGACAAATTCTGAACTCCAGGCATATAGACAATACACAGATGAAATACTTATGTCGGAGGGAATTTGAATTTCTGTCCATCCAGTCCTGAGGTTTACACATCTCCCCCACACAGCACAGCCTTAGCAGGTTAGTAATATTTGCAGGTCTTGTCCCTCCCTCAGACTGTGGCTGGACATGAGAATCAGTGATCTCTCTGTCACTCTTCTCTCTCCCCTTATCAGCACGTTTCTTGGTAGCACTAGAGCACTGCAACAGAACTGATGGGATACTTTTGCTATGTCTCCATCTCCCATTCTGCTTTACTGGAGAATACTAGAGGCTGGTACCAGGTCAAATGCAGGTGCTTACACTGATTTCATTTAAAAGAAAAGTGTGGGGAGAGTAAAACAGCATCACTGCAGCTGTCCCACGCCAGCTCTAAGACCGAGAGCTGACCAATCACATGACTGTTGATCAGTCATGTGATTGAATAGTCACTGCCCCTCTCAGGGATTCCCCGATCCCCTCTCTGCTTCTCCAGTGCTGTATGGAGCTATAGACACGGGAGGGTTGGGCACGGCTGGCTCTCAGTCAAGGCACAGAGAGGAAGAGCCAGCTGCCGAATAGGCAGCCAGGGTGGATCCCGACAATACTGTTGGGATCATTCTTGGCCGCAGCGCAACTGTGCCCTATCTTGCTATCTGCTGACTTTGGATCACAGGAGTAAATAGTAAACATTGACTCACACTGTGCTAATCATATCATTCTTCTTCCATTCTAGGGCTTTAGAAGAGGAACGTTTAAATGCAAATACGTAAATAAATGAATCTTAAAATAGTAAAAAAGAACAAAGCATTGTTCACAATTGTTACATAGATTACAGCACTATGGACATATACTAATAAGTCTTTTGATACTGGTTTATAGATATGAATTTTAACAACACACATAGGCGACAATTAAGCACCTGTCTACAGCTTCAGGAAGAAGATAGATCCATCTGAAACATAATAAGGAAATAAAAACACCAATCTATAATTGGAGATCTGACATCCTTCAGGATGTTGATAGTTGAAAGTAATTTCAGTAAGTGGATATTTGAAGCTGAAACCTATATTACTATTAAATTTCAAATATTATTTGTCTGTTCCTCTTTGTTCCTTGACAGCTAATGCAGTGACAGTCTAATCATTCCTTGTGAAATAAATGATTTAACTGGACATCAATGAGGATATAAAAAGAAGAAAATTAAAAATTGTTGTTTTTCCTTAGCTTTATTAATGAAATTGTCATGTAAATTGTAAATATAACAAAAAGAATATAACTTACTTCTGCACAAAAGTTTGACTTTTATATACCCAACTTATGGAATTACATTAAAGCAGTTAATGGCTTTGTTTGTTGTAAGTACGTACACAAGCATTAGACATTTTGTTTTTATAGCTTATTTTAATCATCCTTGTTCAGACTATATTTCTTTTCACAGACATATTAATTACTTTTAATTTTCAATTATCAATTTTGAGAATTATATTTGAAACAATGGACAGAAACTATCTCTGATACGAACCTCAAAGAATAGAAGTTAATCTTGGTTATTGTTAGGGCAGGAGGCACCCTAATAGGTCTTAGAAAATCAGTGGGATGGAAGAAAGATTTCACTCTACGAATTCTTCATTTACCTCTGCCTTAGAGAGAAGATGCAGCCTTGAAATGGCAGTTTTTATATGTATTCATAGTAAGCTATGGACTGTACAAGCAGTTTTCTGCAGGGGAGGGGGCCTCAGCAACTAGATTATGTTTAGTAATGTGCGCTCCTTTGTCATGATAGCAGGCTATCCTAAAGGGCAACTGTAGTGTGCACCTTATTTTTACTCGCAAAATGCGAGCAGGCGAGTGGAAATTTATATATATTCAGCTAGCTTGAAAACATTTGTAGAAATAAATGCCTTATCTTTTAAGAAGAGTGTTATTTCTCTTTAAAAAGAAAACTATAGATTATAATTAATAGTTGCATACAACCAAATTTGCTATATGAGGTAAAAGATGACCTCCTTCAGATTTTGCACCATGGCTTTAAGCTATGCTTCAGATATTATACACTATTATTCACTTACGTGAAGAAGTAATTCATTGATTTTGGCTTTAATCTTTACACTTTCAACTCTAGTTATATTTTGAACTTGCAGTTTCAGGTATCAAATATATTTTGATTGTTTCTGAATGAAGCATGAAGTGCCAATTTTATTTTCTGAGATTATCCTTGATGCTCTTTTCTTCTCTTTGTCTGAGCTAGTAATTTATCTGTGACATATTAGTATTTAGTAGGAAGATTGTGGGTTTATACAAACACCTCTGTTCTTGATTTTCCTCATAAAAGGTGGGATGATAATTTATGGCAAATATTGAAGGCTAGTTAATTTTAAAAAGGATATAGCCTCTTTATTTTTCCTTATCATTATACCATATACTTTTCAGACAGTCCATTGAGATCTATAAAACATATTAGTTAATCAGTTGGGTGCAGGATACTGCAGTTACAATTATTCTCTGTGCTGATCTTTGAATCCTTCCTCATTGGGTGGGGAGCTGGCTCAATGATACCCCCTAGAGGGCCCACATAAAGCTGCTGGGAAGCTTTTGTTTTACCCTCAAGAAGAGGCTCTCATGTACTATCAAAGAAGAAGCTCTCATTTGAACATCAAGAACAGAACCTTTGAAAGCCTTACTTCAAGAGAGAGAGCCATTTTCTGTGTCACTAACTGGACTCTGCTGGAATCCATAAAACCCAGGAGTTTGTTAAGTACTTTCATTCGTATTTCCTTTTTTGTTTTACTGTTGTATTATTTTTATCTTTTATGTAACATCTTTTTCTATATATTTTTCAGCACTGTTTCTTTTATTAAAAACACTCACCTCTCAGATTCCATTTTCCAGGTGCTGGCAAAATGCTTGCTTCCACATATATGAATTTTTGTGTGAAGAGCCAAACTCAATGCTTCCTCCAAATAAATCCAAATTTTATGTCAATCCATGGAACAGCATACATGTTTCAAAGCTCCCCAGAATGAAAGAAACTCTCTCCTTACACGTTTTACCCACAGGGCTTAATCATAGAAAACTCTTTTTGGCCACAACATTTTTAAATTTTTAAAGCTTATTGCTATACTCTAAATAAAAACTTAAACTATCCTTGTCTCTGTGAAGAGCGCCACCATATTGTAAAACCTGTTATTTTCCTTTTTTGACAGTGGGCATCACAGGCATTGCATACGTTTTTGAACTGCCACAACATTTGCTGGTAACAGTGCATGTTTCCGTTAAAATAGGTGGTGGCAGCTATTATTTTGTGCAAAGCTTTAACTGTAGAGTTAACCAAACCACAGTGATGATACCTCTCAGTCTTTTGGCCTTTAATTGTTGTCCCACAAGCTGGAAAAACTCTGTGCAGGGTAAGGCTGGGAGTGGCATTGTCATGTCTTGATAACAGCACAGTGGGATTGAAACTGTGTTGGTGACCGACCACTCCATCACAGAGCACACAGCAGAAGTTGTTTGCTTTTAAGCAGCCTCTCTCATTGACACTTTACACAGAACTGGCTTTACATAGCAGGGCCGAGGGAGAAAGACAGAGATGGGCCATACTTTTGGCACACTTGCTTTTGTGTATGTTTAAATTTCAACTTTAGCTATTGAGCTCTGTAAACAAGACTATTTCATAGGAAAGCCGATAAAGATTGTGGGTATGCATGTGGAAAAAAAAAAATATTTTTCTGTTTTTTATTGTGACCATGGTAAAACAGAAAATATATACCAAGCCATAATACATTTCTTTGAATCTGATTCAGTAAGTTAGCAATAGAATGTATGCATAGAATACTGTCATCCTGCAGGGCCATAGCCTGATTGGATAAATACCTGCAAGACAAAAAATAATTGGTTGCCAGGGCACAGCCTCGGTAAGGATTTATTTGATAAAAGCACAAGTGTGTGATGAATATGGTAACTGGGCAGGACTTTCTGACATTCTTTATATCCTACTGCTTTATTTTCTAAAATAAGTTTAAAAAATTATCACATGTGAGACTTAATATGCTGAATTCCTAATGCATTTCCAAGCAGTAGGTTATTATATTTGTTTTACCCTAAACAAATTATTAAGGTAAATTATGCACTACTGTGTATAAAAAAAATCATCAAATATTACCCTATACCTCTGAGCCCTTCTGCAATTCACCACAGGGGACATTCAAGTCACTATTGACTCATTTACCTTAAATAATATGGCACATTTGTAGCGTAAGCTATTGTCTAACCAATGTACTGAACACAGCTGTAATTCTGTTTAATTTTACAAAATAGCATTAATAAGTACCATGCAATTGTATATAAAGATAATTTTTATTTAAGGGTGTCACAATTGGCTAGATATAAGATGTTATACCCCAAAGCATTTATCATCATTAATTAACATTATAATCATAATTTTGTTTTACAAGCCTTTTACTATTGGGAAATGACTTCAACATGCATGACTAAGCAAACTGGTACGTATGCAAAATGGATCTACAAGGTCACATTGAAAGATATGCCAACTAGTAGCCTGGGAAATGGAGATGTTTCTCTATGACATCTACCTACTGTTTAACAAATTATTACTTTGCCGAGCTTATCCACATTGTCTTTCTATTGACATTATGCAAATATGTTACCAGCTGGTCCCAAATTTTAACAGTATTTTATGCACAATCTGGTTAATGCATGAACTCCTCTTGCTCATCTTGGCAGAAATGACAGTTCATACACTTTACCTAGATGAGCAAGGTGGCAGTGCAGCTTTTTACTCCAGCCATGATAACATGCGAGGACAGGGGAACTTCAGCAGAATAGGCAGGGGTTCATGTTACTAACAGGTCTATTCACTATTATTATTAATATTTTACAGGATGTATATAGTGTCAGCAGTTTGTGCAGTGCTTTACAATATAAGGAGGGCATTACAATTACAATACAAGATAACAATTCAAGACAAAATGGTAAGGAGGACCCTGCCCATGACAGTTTACTAATGGGTGAAGAGTTTGGAGAATGCGAGAGAAGTGAAAATCTAGGCCAAAATAGCTGATTTGGAAAAATTCTCCAATTTAGCTCACTTTCCAGTTCAGCTATGTTGTCCTAATTGTTCACTTATCCTGCCTTCTCCAAACTCGTCACCCTCTAGTGCATAGACCTGTAATGTTATTTGGATCAGACCCTGCTGTAGAGGATCTTTACAGTGTCAATGGCAGGAACAAATCATTGAAGAACATTTTATTCATGTCTGTTCCTAAAGTCTTTTATATTGAAAACATTATTCAGAAGACCAATCACTTTCATACATTAGGCATATTTGCTGTATAATAGTATTGAAAACTGATTGGAGAGAAGTATAAATCCCTTGGCAGGTTTGCCAGTAAACACGTAGGTATTTCAACTGTGTATTTAGAGTTTTGTCTAGAGTAGCAGTTTATTTTTCTACAATTACATAAATTCATCAATTGGTGTTTTTATTTTTGAGTTCAAACTTAAATATGGATGTGTGTTTATCAGAATAATTAATTACAGAGTTTATAGTAGTTTGTCTTTGTAAAAGAAATACTTTGAAAAATAAATTTTATTTTTATTAGCTATTTTTAAGACAGAAAGGAAAAAAAATCAAATTGTAGTAACTCTTCACTTATACAGAGTGATATTTATCATTCTAGACACTACTGTAGCTCAATATTCCTTGCCTTTAATCAATCAACCTAATTTCAAACTAAGTAACTCATCTTTTCTGACAGTATAATTTGTAGCACTGAGCTTCCTATATAATGGATGACACTGAATGCCATCAGGCTCCATTTTTCACTTTTTCACTCCAAAACTTTAACAGATATTATTATACAGTAATTAAGTTGTATGGGACAACTGGATATATATCTACACCATTTCTTAATGGATGTTTATCAGTTTGACATTTGGTTTCATAAATGCACCATTAATGGTATTGAAATTATTACACTTTTTCAATAAAGTATATGTGAACACAAAATTAAAATTTTAAAGAATGATCGTTTACCCCCCATTTAAAGTGACATTAAATCCTCAGATTTGTTAACATAAAACAATACATTAATGTGTGCCTTACTGTAATCCAAGGTTGTTTCCCTTCTCTTTGCTGTTCTTCCTTTTAAATCTGTATCTGTTCTCATGCTCTGCAGAACTTCTGTTTTGCAGCAGACTGCCTTGTCTCAGGAATGGATACACGGTGTCTGTGTATAGGTTTCTATAGACTTGTAACCTGATCCAGCACTACAGGAATAGGCCCTGAGCTGAAAAGGGAAGTTCTCCCCAAGCATGAGAAGACATGCGGATTTAAAAGGAAGAACAGCAAAGAGAAGGGAAACAACCATGGATTACAGTAAGGCACACATTACAGTATTGTTTTATGTTAAAAAATCTGAGGGTTTAATGTCACTTTAGGCCTAACTCCATGCAAAAGGAGGTTAACATTTCTTTATGGCATTAATATGTTCTCTAATGTCTGTATAATGTGTAAAGTATCCCTTACAAGAAAAACTGTATGTAAGCCCTGCTTGGCTGCTGTGGCAAAGTGCATTGGGAACTGCACAATGAAATGGTGTTTTCAACAGACTCCAGTTAGGCTTTAACTATGCCGAGGCTATTCCTTTCTTTCTGGAGGTTTGTAGTGCATGCAATCATTCCTGGTGATTCTGCCATTAGCAACCTTTATGCATTTTCGTCATAGGGTGACAATATCTAACCAATGTACTGAACACAGCTGTAATTCTGTTTAATTTTACAAAATAGCATTAATAAGTACCATGCAATTGTATATAAAGATAATTTTTATTTAAGGGTGTCACAATTGGCTAGATATAAGATGTTATACCCCAAAGCATTTATCATCATTAATTAACATTATAATCATAATTTTGTTTTACAAGCCTTTTACTATTGGGAAATGACTTCAACATGCATGACTAAGCAAACTGGTACGTATGCAAAATGGATCTACAAGGTCACATTGAAAGATATGCCAACTAGTAGCCTGGGAAATGGAGATGTTTCTCTATGACATCTACCTACTGTTTAACAAATTATTACTTTGCCGAGCTTATCCACATTGTCTTTCTATTGACATTATGCAAATATGTTACCAGCTGGTCCCAAATTTTAACAGTATTTTATGCACAATCTGGTTAATGCATGAACTCCTCTTGCTCATCTTGGCAGAAATGACAGTTCATACACTTTACCTAGATGAGCAAGGTGGCAGTGCAGCTTTTTACTCCAGCCATGATAACATGCGAGGACAGGGGAACTTCAGCAGAATAGGCAGGGGTTCATGTTACTAACAGGTCTATTCACTATTATTATTAATATTTTACAGGATGTATATAGTGTCAGCAGTTTGTGCAGTGCTTTACAATATAAGGAGGGCATTACAATTACAATACAAGATAACAATTCAAGACAAAATGGTAAGGAGGACCCTGCCCATGACAGTTTACTAATGGGTGAAGAGTTTGGAGAATGCGAGAGAAGTGAAAATCTAGGCCAAAATAGCTGATTTGGAAAAATTCTCCAATTTAGCTCACTTTCCAGTTCAGCTATGTTGTCCTAATTGTTCACTTATCCTGCCTTCTCCAAACTCGTCACCCTCTAGTGCATAGACCTGTAATGTTATTTGGATCAGACCCTGCTGTAGAGGATCTTTACAGTGTCAATGGCAGGAACAAATCATTGAAGAACATTTTATTCATGTCTGTTCCTAAAGTCTTTTATATTGAAAACATTATTCAGAAGACCAATCACTTTCATACATTAGGCATATTTGCTGTATAATAGTATTGAAAACTGATTGGAGAGAAGTATAAATCCCTTGGCAGGTTTGCCAGTAAACACGTAGGTATTTCAACTGTGTATTTAGAGTTTTGTCTAGAGTAGCAGTTTATTTTTCTACAATTACATACATTCATCAATTGGTGTTTTTATTTTTGAGTTCAAACTTAAATATGGATGTGTGTTTATCAGAATAATTAATTACAGAGTTTATAGTAGTTTGTCTTTGTAAAAGAAATACTTTGAAAAATAAATTTTATTTTTATTAGCTATTTTTAAGACAGAAAGGAAAAAAAATCAAATTGTAGTAACTCTTCACTTATACAGAGTGATATTTATCATTCTAGACACTACTGTAGCTCAATATTCCTTGCCTTTAATCAATCAACCTAATTTCAAACTAAGTAACTCATCTTTTCTGACAGTATAATTTGTAGCACTGAGCTTCCTATATAATGGATGACACTGAATGCCATCAGGCTCCATTTTTCACTTTTTCACTCCAAAACTTTAACAGATATTATTATACAGTAATTAAGTTGTATGGGACAACTGGATATATATCTACACCATTTCTTAATGGATGTTTATCAGTTTGACATTTGGTTTCATAAATGCACCATTAATGGTATTGAAATTATTACACTTTTTCAATAAAGTATATGTGAACACAAAATTAAAATTTTAAAGAATGATCGTTTACCCCCCATTTAAAGTGACATTAAATCCTCAGATTTGTTAACATAAAACAATACATTAATGTGTGCCTTACTGTAATCCAAGGTTGTTTCCCTTCTCTTTGCTGTTCTTCCTTTTAAATCTGTATCTGTTCTCATGCTCTGCAGAACTTCTGTTTTGCAGCAGACTGCCTTGTCTCAGGAATGGATACACGGTGTCTGTGTATAGGTTTCTATAGACTTGTAACCTGATCCAGCACTACAGGAATAGGCCCTGAGCTGAAAAGGGAAGTTCTCCCCAAGCATGAGAAGACATGCGGATTTAAAAGGAAGAACAGCAAAGAGAAGGGAAACAACCATGGATTACAGTAAGGCACACATTACAGTATTGTTTTATGTTAAAACATCTGAGGGTTTAATGTCACTTTAGGCCTAACTCCATGCAAAAGGAGGTTAACATTTCTTTATGGCATTAATATGTTCTCTAATGTCTGTATAATGTGTAAAGTATCCCTTACAAGAAAAACTGTATGTAAGCCCTGCTTGGCTGCTGTGGCAAAGTGCATTGGGAACTGCACAATGAAATGGTGTTTTCAACAGACTCCAGTTAGGCTTTAACTATGCCGAGGCTATTCCTTTCTTTCTGGAGGTTTGTAGTGCATGCAATCATTCCTGGTGATTCTGCCATTAGCAACCTTTATGCATTTTCGTCATAGGGTGACAATTCTTTATATGCAGGAGTAGCATTGACCCTCCAGACAGCAAGCTGATGCCTACGCACAGCCCCCCTGCATGTTCAGCCTGAGCCTCATCATAGTTCCACAAAAGCAAGCCAGCTTCTCCTTGCACCACTGGTTTAAGTGACAGCAGCTACAGGATCTAGCAATACCATCTGAAAGTAATGTGTGGTATGAGGAGAAGAAAAAAACCCAGAAACTGTTGGACGGAGGCAGAGAGATGTGCATGGCACTGTAAGGTCAACTGTAAGGAGGTGAAGTAGAGGGGACAAAGAAGCTGGGCCAGCACAGGCAGAGAAAAGAGAAGAGAAAAGAGAAGCAGGCTATGCCATATAAAGAGGGAGATGGCTATGCTACAGAATTTACTCTTCTGGGAATAGGTAAATTTTCTTGCAAGTTAAAAGACACCTTGAAAGTGAGTAAAAATATTTTATAGAAAGAAACAGCATTTTTGTGCTTTTACCTAGATTTTTTAGGTTGGTGACAGGGTCACCAGAAGAGAAAAGAGAAGCAGGCTGTGCCATATAAAGAGGGAGATGGCTATGCTTTGGAATTTACTCTTCTGGGAATAGGTACATTTTCTTGCAAGTTAAAAGACACCTTGAGAGTGACTACAAATATTTTATAGAGCATACAGCATTTTTGTGCTTTTACCTAGACTTTTTAGGTTGGTGACAGGGTCTATTTAAAAAATATGTGCTAGTACTATGTTGTTCATAAAGAGCAATCTGATCATAGATAGACAATTGTAAACACTAGAAAAGTGATCACAATATTTGCCGGCATTCATCATTTGAGGAATTAACATATCATTATTGAAATAGGTAATTACGAGTAATTATTTGGAGTAAGTTGTTTTTACATTAAATGTATTTTGTATGTAATTGTATTTATTTTATAATAATTTTTGGCCTTCCAGTTATTGCAAAGAGTTTGTTTATTCCTCAATTGTCTTTAATTATGTAGTAGGAGAGTAAGTAAAAGGCAATTTTAGCATGGAATTCACATGTGTACATTTTATGTGTATGATAATCTTATTTCCTTCCTAGAGTTACAATACTGTTGTAGGCCCCCATGTTACAAGATCGCTACCCACATAATAGGTAAAAACGGGCACCTATAAGGGGGTCAATCCATTTAATACTTTATTTGCAAAAAGGCAAAAGCAGCCAACAAATAAATGCTAAATTTTAGCCCCCAAACTGGGCTTTAGTTGTAACAATGACTAAGGCCCAGCTTGGGGGCTAAAATGCATTAGCATTGTTTGTTGGCTGCTTTTATGCCCTTTTGCACATAAAGTAATGAATGGACGGATCCCCTTTCGAGTGCCATTTTTTACCTATTGTTGAGTGAAGGCTCTAGTGGAAGCTTTACCGGGCACCAAGGTTTCAGCAGTGCTATTGGAGACAAGAGGGTAGAGCTGCTCCATGTTTCTCAATTGCCACTACCCACATAAATACTGATGGTTGGTGAGTATCAGGGCTGCCAATAGTTAAAACATAGAGAAAACCATATCCCTTATCCTTTGTTTCACTTCCAAGTTGATCTAAAACATTTTCACTAACACAATATGTTATATCCAATAGAAGAAAGTATCATAGGTTTAAAATACTTTTCCAAACATATACTGTGAAATATAACCCCTTATTCAGCTTATTGTCTCGGTAGTATGTGTTTTTACAGGCATTGCATAAACACATGTCTTACTTTCATTTGCAATGCAAGGAGAAATATAAATATTTACTATGTGTCAAAATGAATATACAATTGCATTTAATTACAAGTCACTTTCCTATAGTAATTTATCATGCAGTAAATAATCTAATTAACATTTCACTGAGTGTGCCCTGTTAAAATGCATAGAGAAAAAAATGAAGTTCCCCTGGGTCAAGGTTTTCATTACAAATTCCTAAGTAGCTCCTAAGAAAACACATGGAAATGCTGCTTGCAACTTGCAAAGTGATAGAATTGAAATTATGAGCTTGTCGGAATATGTCTAGCAATTATTCAGTTTTGAGCCGGCTGAGAACATCTTGAAAAGAAGGCAATGCATAGAAACATGTAAAGGCTGGCAACGATGAACTGCAGCTTTGGAGTGCAGAGGTGCTGAACAGATTCATTTACTGAGATCTTCTACGATAAACAGAAGTTAAATTATTTAGCATTCTTTGAGATTTAATTTTAAAAAAATGTAACCAGTAGTGATTGGCACCACACCCTAATCTGAAATATATAGAAAACAAGAAAAATTGGGCTTTTAAAGGTGTCCAAATCATATATCATGTCCATCAGACACGCGTAGTCTTGTATAAAAAAAACATTTTATTCATTAAAATCAACATGATTTAGAACTTTGGTTACATTCAGAATGTAATCAGCATGATATAATAGTACATTAAAACCAAACTACCTCCTTGTGTTACCCGCATATGTGTATACATAATATCTGTTTCTCCTTATTTGTCCTTAAACATATATTTGTCCTTAAACATATATTTGTTGTGTCATAAACTGTGGGCCCAATCTTCAACTTGTTTTGCAACTGTATGTGCTTCATCAGGAAGATTAGAGGTAATATATGTTTAAGGACAAATATATGTTTAAGGACAAATAAGGAGAACCAGATACAATATATGAGTATAATGTATACACATATGTGGGAACCAGAAGTAGGTAGTTTGGTTTTAATGTGCCATTGTATGATGCTGATGACATTCTGAATGTAATCATTCTGAATGTAAACATGTAATCATGTTAATTTTAATGAACATGATAGTCTGACACCATAACCATCTCTTGCCCTCACTGCTTGCCTGCCACCATTATCATGTCTCAACACTGCTCCACAGCCTGCTGGGGATCTTGTGGCAGCTGTTTACAGCACCGTTCCAGAAGCACATCTCCTGCTTCCCTCCGCCCGCACCCATAAAGCCATAAGGAGACTCGCAGATGCCCACACAGCACTGGGGAGACCCGCCACTGCACCCACCCGAACAACTGTGGGGAGACCCGCCGCTGCACCCACCCGAACAACAGTGTGGAGACCCACCGCTGCACCCGCCCGAACAGCCATAGGAAGACCCACCGCTGCACCCACTCAAACAGCCATGGGAAGACCCACCGCTGCACCCGCTCAAACAGCCATGGGGAGAACCACCACCAGCACAGCCTTGGGCGAGACCTCCACACATCCCTGGTGAGACCGCATGCATCCCTGGTGAGACTGCACAGCCCTGGGGAGACCCACCAACCACACAGCCCTGGGCAGACCCTTATCCCTGGTGAGACCGCATGCATTCCTGTTGAGACCGTGCAGCCCTGGTGAGACTGCACAGCCATGGTGAGGCCTGCATGCAGCCCTGGTGAGACTGTGCTCAGTCCTGGTGAGACACCATGCAGCCCTGGCGAGACCCCACACACAGAACTGGGGAAACTGCACACAGCCCTGGTGAGACCAAACACAGCCCTGGTCAGACCCCGCACAGCCCTAGTGAGACCCTGCTGGCCTCTTAAGACCCTAAACAGCCCAGGTCAGACCCTGCATAGCCTCCTGAGACACAATATAGCCCTGGTCAGACCCTGCACAGCCTCCTGAGATGCCGCATGGCCCTGGTGAGCAACACAGAGTATGTAGCTTCATATTATTCTCCATTGCAGTATAATGTATTGCTGGGATTTGTAGTTCTCTATCGTTTAGGGGTATTCTGCCTTGCTGCATAATGGATTGCTAGGATCTGTACACTGGTGAGACTGCACACAGCCCTGGTGAAACTGCACAGCCCTGCTGAGACCCACACACAGCCCTGGTGAGACCACACAGCCATTGTGAAACCATGGACAGCCCTGGTGAGACTGCACGAAGCCCTAGTGAGACCACGCACAGCCTCTTGAGACACTGCACAGCCTCCTAAAACACCACGTAGCCCTGATCAGATCCCGCACAGCCTCCTGAGATGAAGAATAGCCCTGGTGAGCAACACAGAGTATGTAGCTTCATATTATTCTGCATTGCTTTATAATATATTGCTGGGATTTGTAGTCCTCCCTAGCTGGTGGGATTCTGCAATGCTGTATAATATTTCACTGGGGTTTGTAGTCCTCTATGGCTGGTGGCATTCTGCATTGTTGTATAATGTATCACTGGGATTTGAAGTCCTCTATAGCTGATGGTATTCTGCATTGCTGTATAATGTATTGCTGGTATTTTTAGCCCCGATACAGCTTGGAGCTTGGGGCAGAGAACTACCAGGGGCGCAGTTTTTGCAGCTGTGATCTGGCCCTGGTGCTCTACCACTGTCCTAAAATGATTAGTCTGTGTTGTTTTAGAAAAACTGTGACATGACAGTAGAAAAAGTATCAGTAATTGGTATGGACGAGTACTTGAGGAAAAGGATCGATCTTGAAAAATGGCATCATCCCTACTTAAAACATTTCCACTTGTCTTCAGTGTTAATTGTTAAAAAGAATTGGTCCCATTTTGTAACCTGCAGTAAGGATCACAGCTTATCAAAGATTGCCTTTTTGAAGCTTAGAGTTCTTGTCAAACCAACATGCCTCTCTTTTCCATAACCTACTGTGCACATAATCAACTTGTGATCACTGTTACCCAAGTTTTTCCAAGTTGCTATGTCTGCAGCTGGCTCCCCGTTGTTTGAAATTTTTAGATCTAATATTGCATTCATCCTAGTTGGGACTTCCACCATTTGTTGCATGAAACTATCCTGCAACAAGTTCAGGAAACGGCAAGTCTTGGTTCAGTAAGCCTTTTGTCCAATCAATGTTGGGACAATTGAAGTCCCCTTTTATAAAAACATTTGCTTGTTTCCCAGTCATTTCAATCTGTAAGAGGAGCTGAGTCTCCTCTTCCTCCTTTATGTTGGGGGGTCCATAGCATACATACACAATCAGTTTACTATTAGCCTCAGTCTTATTTAGTTCCAGCCACAAAGATTCTGCTCCATCACCACTCTCATTAGCGAGGTTGTCTCTCATTGTTACTTGCAGATTGTTTTTCACATACAAGTATACCCCTCTTCCCCTTCTTCCAACCCTGTCCCTCCAAAACAGTATGTATTGTATGTTGTATATTACCTGCCCAGTCATGTGAGCTGTCCAGCCAGGTTTCTGTTACTCCCACAAAGTCAAAGTCCTCCTCGAGTAATAGAAGTTCAAGCTCCTCCAATTTGTTAGTTAGACTTCTAGCAGTAGTGTATATAAATTGTAATCTACTGCTGGTGTTATTTAACCTATTATTGTGCAATTTTCCCCCATATCTACTGTGATGGACATAGGTAAGGTTAACTCTCTACAGACTGGATTGAGCCTGCTACCACCCTTTAATTCATACCCTCTATATTAAGTGCCTTGTGTGATCAGTGCTCTTTAAATATTACCCCCTTTTCCTTTTTATCTAGGTGGTCATGAAACAGTTAAAATACCTCATATACAGTGTGTGCCACATTCCTTCTATTTTAATCTGGAAAAAATGAAATTGAAATTGTCTTTTGTATCCTCCAAAGTTAAATGAGGGATATGATTTAGCAGGCATACCAGAGATCACACACGTTGTACCATATTCCTTCTCTTTAAATCTGAAACAATATGTTTGGTTTTTGTTGTCCTCAAAATGTAAATAAGGGATGTGGTTTAGCCAATGAGGCCTGCAAGAGACTGTTGACATATAGTTTTTATTAGATATATGATTAAAAAGAAAGAGCTCATAGTATAAAAAGGAAGAAGCAGCTCAAGAGGAACACCTTCAACCTCAACCAGAATCCTGAGCTTTAGCTAGGTATAATTACATGAATAAAATTCACTTAGTTGATTCATATAAGTAAATTAATTTGTAGGTCGCACCACCTACAATGTGGTTGATATTATGTCTGTATGTTGTAGATTCTTATCCCAGCATTGCACACATGCCTAGTGTTACATTCCATGAGAGGCCATCGCTGTGTGTCCGAACAGCTCCAGCCTCCAACTGTCCGGCTGGAGCTATTCGGACACACAGCGATTCCACCTGGGACTGAACATCTTTAGACCTGAGGAAGCGTGGTGACACGCGAAACGCGTTGTCGTTATACTCCACTAGCATCTCCTCAACTAGGAGAACAATTTAATGCTAGGATAGCATAATTGGTTGAACAACTTCAATAAACAACAATCAGTTCTAACGGACCATACCTAAATTACTTCGTTGGAATGGATGGTCATAACTACTTAATAAAATTCCATCTTTGCTCTGTTCTGATCATACGGAAGAAAAGCGAATGAACTCTCTATTTGTCCAGTCAATTGGATAATATCAACCACATTGTAGTGGGTGCGACCTACAAATGAATTTACTTATATGAATCAACTAAATGAATTTTATTCATGCAATTATACCTAGCCAAAGCTCAGGATTCTGTTGGAGGTTGAAGATGTTCCTCTTGAGCGGCTTCTTCCTTTTTATACTATGAGCTCTTTCTTTTTAATCATGTATCTAATAAAAACTATATTTTTTATATAAATTACCGTCTTGTGTGCCTAAAAAACCCCAAATCTCCATAAATCTCTTTCTTGCAATTACATTTTATTAAACATTTAGACAATACATTTAGACAATACATTTAGACTGTACAAAAAGAAGAGCTCAAAATATACTGTGAAATTGTGTTGGCACTTTTTGGCAATTGGTATGAAGTTGAGGATTTAAGCTTTTTTTTAAAGAAGTGTAAACCTTCAATAGCTTTCAGAGCTACTGTTGCTGCTACTGTATAATTTTTCCACTGCCCAATTCTGGCCTATTACTGCTAGATAAACAATCAGGTGTCACAGCTTTGGATGCTACTGCTGTATTTAAATCAAACAAAATGTAGTCTATAACAGATTAAATATTTTTCATGCCTGGATATAGTGTTGCTGTCCAGGAAAATCACATTGGGGGAATTCATCAAAAATGGAGCAGACAAAATTTGGAGCAGATTTGCATTGCAACCAATGAGCGTCTCTCTCTCTCATTTTCAAATCTTACCTGAGCAAACGGAAGAGAGATGCTGATTGGTTGCCATGGGCAACTGCTCCAGATTTTGTCTGCTCCAGTCTTGATAAATTCCCATAATGTTCCTTAACAGTGCATATAGCTTAAAGACATCTCCTAAGCATGTAATCTGAAGGTTTTTTTTTCTCCTATGTTACCCTAAAAGTCACAAGAGCTTTCGTCCCACTTTACATTTTTTGCATTGGTACAGGTACATGGATAGCAATTGCTGGAATTTATGATGGATCTGATGAACAGCCTGTGAATATAACCCAGACATGTTTACCCATCACTACTCGGGAACTGCATGAACCTTCCGAGAGGTATAATACGATTTGTGGAAATGCTTAATGCTGTAAAAAATTGAGATATGGAAGACCATAAAACTGAAGGTGTAAATGGTAAACTTTTTTAACAAGAGTTTATTAAAGAGAGGAATACCAGATTTGTAAAACAGTTACAAAAGTATCAATTTGAAATAATAATGAAAATAATTTTAATTATAAAATATTATAATATTAGTAGTATCAGTTTTTGTATTATTTTAACTGGTTACTATTATTAGTGAGAGTTTAGCATTTTTATTACTATCATTATTATTATTGTAAAGAAAAAGGTATTATTAAGAAGTCTATGCATTTTTTTTTCAGTGTTCATTTGAATTTATTGCAGGTCCTCCTCCAGTCTCCTTGATCAATTTACAAAGACAAACATTCACAATATTATGCTGATCTAGGGGCTGGATAAGTATTTTTCCTCTGTTATTGCAAGCTAGGCTTTACCTACAGTATCTATTTAAGCCTCTAGTAGGTATTTCTGAAAATGAACAAGCTAATGGTCATTTACTATATGGCTGAACATGACTATTAAAGGCTCTTATTATTAAGGTTTATTATTGCCTGCAAAGCACTTCTTTTAAAATAATTTTATAAGCAGAGCAAAGATATTTGGTAAATCACTCTGGTGTAGAAAAACATATCTCTTCCTTCTTGGTAGTGATGATCGTGTATGCTTCCTGCCTTACCAATTAGCTAACCCATACTTTACCTGAAGGGGAGGGGGGGTAAAGGGGTGTAAATGGAAATGCAAATTGCATCGTTAAGAAACTCTCTATTTTGCACAGCTGTTTCAGTGAATAAGCAAATTGTGTCAGATTGGGCATTGCTGTAAAATTCGTGGGAGCTGAAAGCTTACGCTTATCAGTAGCCATGGGCTAACCCTAATACTAACTCTAATGATAACCTTAACCCTACAAAGTCATGTGATTGCCATGTCATCTGTGCGATGGCAATCTCATGGTTTTATTTAACCACAAAGCCATGGGATCAGTATGTAAGTGCTGTTATGATCATCACATAACTCTGCTGAACAAAGCCATTCTTTACCAGCTCAGGGCTTTTTTTTTATAAAATCTGGGCATTTGTTGCATACCATCTTAAACAAAAATATGTGCTGCACAAGTTTGTTTAATTATAATAATCAATGACAAATAGTAATCACCTAAAATTGCCAACCTGATTTCCAGATTGATGTGCAATGGTTTTAGATACCTTTTGGAATGGAACAGCTTGACTCTTTTTATGAGTATCTTATAGGTAAAGTATCCTGCAGGCTGGTGGTAAAGCCTGAGTTTGTGGCTCCAATCAGATATAATGTGCATATTATATGAAATGGGACAGACTTCAGTCAGTTAAAAAAAACAAGATCAGAGTCCCAAGTTGTTTGTGCAATAGAGAATGTTCTGTGTTACTGCACCAAAGGGTCAAAAACAAATGAGGGATTTAGGCAATCCACTTTAAAGGTATTTGTCAGTACCAGTGGCACTTTTTATATCAGCAGTATAATACCTTACACTAGAGTAGAAAATTAAGTATATAGAGAGCAAGTTGTCAACATCTGAGACATCTATTTTGTATTCGTCTTCTAATCATTTAATGTGCATAATTTATATAACTCTTCCAGACTGTGAAGTCTATAATCCTCACCTAATTTAGTTTCTATTTAGAAATGTTTTGCAAATACTCCAAGTTAATAACACTTGAACTTTTAGTCTGCAATATATTAAAATGAGATACACATTGTTGAACTTAACCTTCACATGATCATTATGGAATTGCTTTGTTACAAAGTCACAAAGGGGACAATGCAATCGCATTGCAGAAGTCTGCTGATAGTTCCATATATTAATACCGGGTTTAAGTGAAAAAAAATACACCTTTTTAATCAAGTGTATTATGCATATATCATAACATATAGTGGAGTGGGTTAATGGCCATAGTGACATACGTTTCTCAAGGGGTATAGTATTTTCCAGTATACTATTAAATAAATTAGTACTTCTCTGAATCTCTAACTGCATCTCCATTTTTGTAAACACATCAGGGGGCATTTTAGATAATAGCAATAAGCATCACAAAAAGACAACAAAAATGTCAACAATTTTTTAAGCTCCTGGTTTTTTTCCCCTTAGTCCAACAGGTTCACCAAACAGGTAAACCTTAGTTAAAGAGGGTAACAGAATCAGTAAAATATGATATACAATCCTAACACCCATTTTATCCCGCCAAGCAGTGACATGAATCACTACAGTCTGATGTTTATGAATGGTCTAAATTGTATGTGGTGCAGGAAATGGATTAGTGGATTAGGTAATTAGGTGCAACAGCACACCCCTTTGCTGGCACCTTCTAGATCAAAGTAATGCATCAGGGAAGCAGAGGTGGCAGCTCTAAGAACTAATTTTCTGAAGAAAACCCATTTTTATATTACTTTTCATACACTGACTCTCTATATCTGATGGACGTATGGTAAGTGACTGCCTGAGGTATAAATGTACACAGGAACCTTCAGGGCCAGTTCACACCATATGCAGTTGTGATGCAGTCTGTTTATTTTGACTGCTGCAGTCAAAATACATCACAATGCTTTCCTATGGGCTTTCTTGTGCTTAATTCACACCATTGCAGTCCGTTCAGATGCAGTCAGAAAAAGTACTGCGTGTCCTATTTTACCTGCATCAAACTGCATTGAAACGCAAACGGAACGCATACAAAAAAAAGACTCAGAATTGATTGTCATCACCCAGGGACTTCCTCTTTGTAGTGTGGAGAGAAAGTGAAGAGATGTAATTTGTGGATGCAGATGATTTCATCCAATATGTGTGGGACTGTCCCCTGCTGTATGACACCAAACCTCCCCAATATAAGAATAATTGCCAGAAGATGGCAAAGTGGAGGGAGATTGCTGAAAAGTTGCACCCAGATTTTGGGGCTATGAACCGTGTACAGAAACAGCAATGTGGTGAGTTCACTTTTTTTCACGGACCTTCCGCAGCGGGTGCACTCAATATCGACGTCGCCTGCGAAGGCGTTGTCGAAGAATGGCTATAGTCAACACTAGCACCATGCCAGCCAACAAAGAAAGCATGTCTGATCTCCAAAACAAACGTAAGAAATGCTCTGGCAGGAAGAGGAAGTGACCTTATTGTCTAATTAGCATTTTCTAGTGCAGAAAAAAAACGCATTGCAAATGCATCAAAACGCATTGCAAACGCATCAAAACCCATCGCAATGCAACTGCACCCAGTTTTGATGCAGTTTCTGGTGTGAACTAACCCTCAAAGTTTTTCTGCCTTATAAGTTTATGATCTATGATACTGCTAAAACCTTGATTTATTTATTCCCCCCACCTGCACTTTCTACTATTTAAAATAAACCAGTCTACGTACGATAATCGCGGGAAATCCCACGATCGAACGATAATCGGAAGGTGTATGGAAGGCGTGCGACCGTTTCTACTATACGGTCGCACGTCTTTTGTCTTACGAGCAGGCTCGAAAACCCTCCGAGAATCGTACGATTGTCGGCGGGTTTGTGGCCTGCTCGTAAGACAAATGCTGCACGGGCCGGTGTGCACAAGCACACACTGCCCGTTCAGCATTGCAGTCATCGGAAGCCCGCCCATCAGCGGGGCGGGCTTGTGATGATCGCAAGTATGATCTGCCTGTCCAAGATGGGCAGATTGTACGTTTTTTAAATTACCTTACAACCATCGCAAGACAAATGTCTTGCGATGGTTGTAAGGCGTATGGTCAGCTTAAGACAAATGGGGCTGTGGGCTTATCTACATGCAAATGTCCTGGGTCATTTACAATGTGACCTGCCATCAAGCTGATTAATTATTTGTTTGATAAGTTAAAATTACATTAAACCCTCAGATTTTTTAACATAAAACAATACTGTAATGTGTGCCTTACTGTAATCCATGGTTGTTTCCCTTCTCTTTGCTGCTCTTCCTTTTAAATCTGTTCTCATGCTCTGCAGAACTTCTGTTTTGTAGCTGACTGCCTTGTCTCAGGAATGGATACACGGTGTCTGTGTATACGTTTATATAGGCTTGTAACCTGAGCCAGCACTACAGGAAGAGGCCCTGAGCTGAAAAGGGAAGTTCTCCCCAAGCATGAGAAGACATGAGGATTTAAAAGGAAGATCAGCAAAGAGAAGGGAAACTACCATGGATAACAGTAAGGCACACATTACAGTATTGGTTTATGTTAAAAAATCTGAGGGTTTAATGTCACTTTAAGTGTAAATAGCAATACATACTCTAAAAACAAAAGTAATCATTCCTTAAAGAAACCTATATTTATAAATATGTATCTTACAGTGTTACTCGTGTCCTACCTTTCATTGGTTTATCTGTTCAGTTCAGCTCTAGTAAACAGATTTGTTTGCAGCAACTCTGGAATAGTTTGAACTCACACATTAAACTGTTCAAATTACATTTAATTAAACTGATGAAGTACAGCTACAGCTAAAAGCAGTAAGTTTCTCAGTATAGCAAAAGTAATTAAGCATCAAAAAAGGCATTTGTAAGCTTTTAAGCACCTAAACATTTAATATATATTTACTTTTACATTAAAACACTTAACATATTTATTCATGTCAACTAGCTCCAGCATAATATTATTTTTTAGGTGTTTTCTTTATGACCCATTGCATAGCACTCTTTTCTTTCTATTTACATATACATTTAATTTTATTAAACATGGTACAATTACTTACTACCCGAGATCCAGCACCTCTTCACTGTTGCATGGCTTTGGGAACTTCTGAATTTAACAGTATTGCAACAGTGTCACATGCAGTAACAGCATGTTGGAGCCCAATTTATATTATTACAAAGTACAGTATGTTTTCTATATTTTTTATTATATTATCTTTCATATATAGAAACTCTTAGATGTTTTATAAGGAAAGAAATTGTATACATGCTGAGTGCATTTTTAATCTATATTTCTATACTTTCTTTCTTTTGTATCATCTTATCCTCTTTGATTATTATTAGTTAATTTATGCAAACAAATGTTATATTATCTTTAGTCCTGATGCTGGGGGGACCTTATAGACATGGAAACCTGTTGCCTTTGTTATCCTTGGATTTGGAAGAAATAAAAATACTTGCACATCTATACTCGCGGTGTGGTGCTCTTATTTTCATTCAAAAAGAACACAAGTGTTTTCATTAATTTGTTGTGATTTCTATTTTATGGATGGACACTATATTAAAAACTGATTTGTATACAGAATATAAAGAAATAAGAAAAAAGTAATTATTCTAAACATGTCCAAATATCTTCAGGTGTGCACGCCCACAAATAGTAGCAGTTCCGAAACCAATTATGGGTAAGCTGAAAGGTAATAAGGATGTCAATGGCCCTTTGTACCCAACTCTACAGCCAGCATAAAAACATATTAAGCAGTAAAAAAAAATTAGTTAAAAATCAAACCTGCAAACTGAGCACAGCAGGTCTAGGAGGACAAAAAAGTAAATTGAACTCGTCTCGATGTGTGATCTAGGTTACAGAACTTATTCTCTTTTCTATCCAAAGACAAACCAAAAATCCATATGTTTTGGAATTGGATATATCAACGTGTCTAGAGCAGGGTTTTTCAATGGGAGTTCCAAGGCATGTCCGCAGGGGTTCTGCAGTTTGCTGACATTGCAGCATATATACTTTAATCAGCCATAACATTATGACCACCCACCTAATATTAAATAGATCCCATTTTGCCGTCAAAACAGCCTTGGTGTGTCGAGGCATGGACTACACTAGACCTCTGAAGTTTTGCTGTGGTATCTGGCACCAAGCCATCAGTAACAGATCCTTTACGTCCTGTAATTAACAAGGTGGGGCCTCCATGGATCTTACTTGTTTTTCCAGCACATCCCACAGATGCTCAATTCGATTGAGATCTGGAGAATTTGGAGGCCAATTCAACACCTCAAATTCATTGTTGTGTTCCATTCTTGAACCATATTCGCAGTGTGGCAGGGCACATTATCCTGTTGAAAGAGGCCACTGTATCAAAGCATTATGTTGCCTCCACCGGCTTGCCTTCTTACCATAGTGGATCTCTTCCCTAGGTAAACAACACAGATACACACAGCCATCCACATGATGTAAAAGAAAATGTGATTCATCAGATTCAACAGGCCATTTTTTTCCATTGTTGGGTGGTTCCGTTCTGATCTCCACATGCCCATTGTTGGCACTTTTGGCAGCAATTTGAGCTACCCACGTGCATCAATGAGCCATGGCCACAATGACCCTGTCGCCGGTTCACCGGTTTTCCTTCCTTTGACCACTTTTGGTAGGTTCTGACCACTGCAGACTGAAAACATCCCGCAAGAGCTGCCGTTTTGGAATTGCTTTAACCATCGTCTAGCCATCACAATTTGTCCCTTGTCAAAGTCGCTTGAATCTTTCCTTATGCTTGCCCATTTTTTTCTGCTTCCAACACATCAGCTTCAGGGGGAGAAATGTTTACTTGCTGGCAACTATATCCCACCCACTTCCAGGTGCCATTGTAATGAGACAATCAATGTTATTCACTTCACCTCTCAGTGGTTATAATGTTATGGCTGATCAGTATATATATATATATATATATA
>NW_017307690.1:184654-206460 GCF_000935625.1 Nanorana parkeri
ATATATCTTCTCAATTGCAGCTTATGTGTTTCCCCTGCAGGCTACAGCTCTGTCTACTGCCAGGCAGATTGATATCAGTTCGATGGTACTCTCTGAAATTTGGCACCAATGTGAACTGGCAACATGAGGGAAGCAGCTTTGCTCTTCAGGTAAGTACATTCTAAATCCCTTCCATCTAAAGTTAATTCTCTACCCAGTTTATGATACTTGGCATGGAACAGAGAAACTTCTACTTTTAGAGACCTGACATCAATCCCCTTTCTGTGTGAGGGAACACAATGTATAAATGTTCTCTTTTCATCATAATCTAATTGCCACAGGGATGTTAAATAGAAAAGGACCTTTATATCACTATTAAGGCTACAGATTATTGCCCCCAACCAGGAAAAAAGTAATTACACGGGATCACTTTTGCAAATAAGACTATTTTCCTCTATGTTCCTAATGTTTAATTTGCTTATGTGCATCACAACTTTACAGTATCTGTGAAATCATCTCACCTGCCCAAACCTCTTAAAAATTCAGGTATCTCTGGGACACCAAATTTTTTTTTTTTTTTAAAGACAACATTCTAAACCCCCTGCAATAAAAAACAGGGAGAACCACCACAATTATATGCAATTGGATTAGCAGTACAGGATTTTATAGAGGGTCATTTGATGGGGCATATAAATGTCTAGTGAAGATAAGTGTATGATTCACAGTTGAGAGACATTCATAGGACATGGTCTGTGAAACTCAATTTTACAAAGTGTAGAAAAACAAAGAAGGGGGGTTTTGATAATTTTTCCACTGCAAATTTAAAATTGAAATCAATATTTGTCACTGAGCACCAAAGCAAATGTAATGTTGTTACTGTGCACGAAAGAAAATTCAGTTTTGTCACTGTGCTCCGAAGCAAATTTAATGCTGTCAGTGGGCACCAAAGCAAATTTAGTGATGCACTGAGCACAGAAGTAAATGTCATGTTGGTACTGAAAACCAAAACAAACTTGGGGGTCTATTTATAAACTATTTGCCGGGCAAATATGTTTAAAATGTTTAAAAATATTTGCAGGGTGAAGGGCCCTGCTAATTATTGTAAATAGAATCCTGTTGTCATTGAGCAAGAAAGCAATTCAAGTTTTTACATTAAAGAGGTACATTGTATTATTTATTCTTTTATTTATTATTACATTTACAACTCACTGATTATATTACATTAAAGTAGTCAGCGGTAACAGTCTATTTTCTTTATCAATGCTATTTCTACTACACTCATTTTGTCTTTAATAAGTAAGCAGTGAGTTTGCTCATTTACTTGTTATTGCAGAAAGCAGCTCTGTACATGAACAATTATTCAACACAACTGCACCCAGACAGAATCTAGTATTGCACTGTAATGTTACTTTGGATACTAATTGACTTTCCAAAAGCCTGTTACTTCATCTAGTTGGCAAATTGCAACATACTAAATGGCTTTTTTTCTGGGGGAAGGATTGTCCTAAAATTTTTTATTGCCGTGAAGTTTATTAACTTTACTTTTTCTGTTAAATTCTGTTTTTCTTTTTTGCGCTTTTGATAACAGCTTGTATTAATTTCTTCTCTCGAAACTCAGTTGAAATATGTATTTACCTATTTCTCACTTTAGACTCCAAAGAGTTCTTGTTTGGTATTATTGTATTTGATTAGTGCACATAAAACCTCTACATTTTGTTCAAGGACGGATTTTCCATTGTATGAAAACAGGTGTATTGCCTATTTCCAACTACCTCTAGCTTTACAAAATCTAATTGGCTTGATAACAAAACAATTGATTTAAAAAGTGTGTTTTTCAAAAGAGATATTTTATTAAGATAAAGTACATAGTATATCTCTCACTGTGCTGGCAAGCTGACACATTTTCCTGCCTCTACATATAACCTTGAAAATACATAGATGGTGCCCAACATTTATAACTGTTATTGTATATTACTAATATGTCCCACAGGATGCCTATGTTCTTTTAATGAACACTCAGGAAATGCAAACATATATAACTGAATGCTCCATGCATCAGATGTATGTACAAGAACCATGGCGCAATAGGAAAAGATATAGTACACACAGCGGGAAGAAAAAATGCAATACCTTTTAGATACTTTAATCCACAGTGAGAATCTTGGGTTGTTTATTAAGTGAGTATAAAGTAACTGTGCTGATACCAGAAACTTTACCCAGTTTACCTTAGTATATGTCATAAATAATCCACTATAGGAAGATTATTTAACATGCATCATGTATAATCCACTGTGGGAGGATTTTCACTTACCATCTGACAGGGTCAGAAGTGGGGTAGCGGGACAAAACATCCCAAAACATGTGCATATTCCTTCCAGAATCAACAATCACTTTCAAATTTCCAAGTTAGGTTTATATGATTGGTGGCTGTGAAAAACTTAAGTGTTACAATCTAGGAAAGGTGACAAGGAGGGTGTTCTAGTAATTGAAGCCACTGCGATCCAAAATTACCAGATTGAGCACAAAAATGTGTGATGTGGACCTAGTGCACTACAACAGTGGTTCTCAACCTGGGGTATGGGTCATTTAGTGGTACCGTAAAAAAAAAATCAGTAATTGTGTTAGACTGCCTGGCAGCATGCCATCATTGGTTGTTATGGTGCTGGTGGCTAGACCACTTTGCCGCCATCCCCCCTTCCCACCTAATGGTGAGGGCATATGGCCTGGTATGGTTCAGGAGGTGGGGAACACTAGCTGCCAACTCCTTTTCTGGAGAAAAATTTGTTAAGCGCACTACTGGTGATAGAGGATAATGGTGCAGGTGAATGGTGTGCTATCTCCTTAAACAGGAAGAGGTATTCTGCATGATAACAAACAAACAGAGAACAAAGGAACGCTACAACCTGGAGCAATGTCCCATGTGGGGAGTGTTTGGTGGTGTGTGTATGTGAGAGACCAAATTATTGCGATGAACAAATAATGGGAGGAAAAGTCACTCACTTGAAATGGAAATGGTTAATGTCCTCCTGTGGGAAAGGTGGGCACTTTAAGCCATATTATAAAAAAAAACCTCCCTGCTGATTTTTTTTTTGTTGCTTTGGTACAAATTCTCCATACCAGTGCCCAGTTTTTTCCAAAAATCTTGCAGCTTGGTCTTTAAAAAGGTTCCAAACAAAATAAGATATAGCTTTCATAGACTTAATTGGAGTCTGGATGTTAACAAAATGCTTCAATTGTTTTCATTTGGTCAGCGAACCTAAACTCTGCACTTCACTAGTTCACTAAAGAGCATAATGTCTCCCTTCACATTCTGTGGGCTCTACATAAAGGCAGATCAGTTATGAGCTAAAAAAAGTGCCAACATTTCCTGTCTTTACATCATTTGCCTCACTATCAGTATCAGCACTTCTTAGTTCAAACCTAATTAAACTCTGTATTTAACATGTAGTTATGATCCAGCCATAAAAGGAGTAGGTCTGGATCATATTCTCAACTTTTCATAAACCAGTTTTATCATCAACATTATGATCCAGCAAAGGAAAAGTAAATTCAGAATATACAGTACATTCTAACAATACAGTGTCCAAAGTTAATTTAAATTATGCATAATATTTTACCAGTACCGTGTCAAGGAGAGGTCAACTATTTATTCTGTATATCCTCGCAGTGGGGAGTCTTGTGTGTGCCTCAATGGACACCAGACTATGCAGCTGCATGTCAATTAGCACAATTTGGAGGTGAGAATTCTCAGCTATGTACAAACACTGAAGTTTGTTTAAGATCCTTGATTATATTTTATTAACGTAAAGGTGAGAAATCCAGAGTATTCACAAAGTCAACAAGACTTTAAAGCATTTCGGCTGAAAGGCTTAATCATAGCTTAATCGTAGGTACTATGATTAAGCTATGGTACTGTGAAACTATGATTAAGACTATCTGCTAAAATGCATTAGCATCTTGTTAACGTATTTTCTTGCCTTTTAAATAATAAAATATTGGATTGGATATGGACTTCAGCGTTTGTATTTATCTGAATTGAATATAAGCCAAACAGGAGCCTTGCTGTTGAGATGCTATTCCACCAGCCATAGTGGTACAGAGGTAGAGCTAATCTTGTGTGTTTGGTGAGAAGTCACAACAAGCCTGAGACAAATGTGTATTCTCCAGTCTTCTAAATTTTGGAAAAAGGTAATACTCCAACTCCCATGCACTGCACAATCATAAACCCTTCTGCAAAGGCTGGTGGCACAGAGAAGAGTTTTTGGGCATCAAACACACATGTTAAAGTATTTGACAGTTCCTAATATTTTGGTCTTTTTGAGGTGCCACTGAGTTTGGTAGGTATAAAGAATTAGTGTTTGGTGTCTATGTATAGCAGAACAACAGTTCTGTAATTTTGCATCCGTTTGCATTTGCGTCTTTTGTATCTTTTCTATACACTGCCCAGCTAAAAATGTATAACCTAGTTTCTGATTGCTCTAAGGCTGCCTTTTTTCAACCAGGGTGTCATGGCACACTGGTGTGCCTTCTAGCTTTGTCAGGGGTTCCTTCACATTTTCGTACAGTGCTGTGCATTTTCATGGTGCAGGCAAGTCAGCCACCAGCATCATGGCAATGCATGCCGCTAATTTTTTTTTTTTTTGGTAAATTATTTTTATTGGTATATATTAATACTAACAGCCTTCATATGGGTGTAAAAAGGAAAAACAAACATTTGCATAGCAGAAAAAGAACAGCAAATACATAGTAACAGTAGTATCTACTATCCAATAACCAGCACATTCGGAATATACAGATAATAGTACCCCATAATTGACAGTAGATGGATGCAGTCACTGCCCTAGGATCATCATACAGTGAAAATTAGATAGCACAACAAAAAGCGAAGATATAAAAGACTAGAACACATGATTGGGTATCCCATATTGGAGCGTGAGAAGGATGTATCCCTCAAGGAGCCCTAAAGAACATCTAAACGACCCAGGGTTCCTGCTATCTTGGACTCGAGGTACCACTTTGTATATTGGAATAGTGTCATTAAAGCTTCCAGTTGTCCAGATGATAGCTCGGTCAAAAGGAAGGTGGACCAAGTGGCAAAATATTTGGAAGTATGCTCATGGGTGAACTGGGCCTCTAATTTGTCAAATGCCATTCATTTGTGAAGGAGTTCCTTCATTAATGTTAAGGAAGGGGGGGGGGGTATTAACCAGTTTATCAGGATAGTCTTTTTTGCCACCAGCAGGCATAGATGTTCTCATCTGGAGAGGTGTCTTGAGGCAGATATGGAGGAGGTGGGCAGAGAGTGGAATAAACATAGGACCGGTGTGCATGACCTCTGAATCCCCTCATGGGCGGTCATATAAGACAAGACTGTTCACCAGAATAGCTGAATATTGGGGCACAGCCATATCAAGTGATCCAGGTCAGGGTATTGAGCGTGACATTAAGGCAGGCTGTTAGCCAATGTGGGGAAGTGCATGCGTATCATAGATTAAAGGCATAGAAAGCTCTGTGTACCAACTTGAACTGAATCTCCCTCCATGTTTCGCAGATGATAGCCTTCCTAAGCGAGAGCCATCCGTTAAGTAGTAAATTATTCCTCTGCTGGTAACTGGAGGAGTGACGCCCATCTATGGACATGATTGGGAAACACGGAGGGAGAGTCAGAGCAAGCAGATGATCTGATATAAGATAAGAGGGTGGAAAGAGAAACCTTCTGTTCTGGGGAGGCTAAAAGTCTATAGAAGGACGTGTGCGTCATCATAGACCACGGGATAGGGGGGTTAGTGTGGATGAAGTGACGGACTTGTGCATACTGTAGGAAATGTTTACCTGAGATCCCGAAAGTGGTTTGTAGGTCCCTGAACAATTTACATACACCTTGGGGAGACAGTAGGTCCTGGATAGTGCAGATACCCTTCGTTTTCCAAAGCAAGAAGACGCTGGATTCCCTGCCTGGGGCAAAGGCCGGGGAAGATATGAGTGGCATCAGGGGGGAAAGCACCCCAGGGATCCGATATAACTTCCGCACCTCCCTCCAGGCTATTATGGTGCCTCTCAGGAGAATATTAGTTTTGACGTGTGAGGGAAGAGCTTTCCACAGTGTGTGGAGGATACCTGATAGGGACCAGGGAGATACCATAGTCTGTTCCAAGAGCGTGTCAGTAAAGTGAGCAGTGCCATGGATCCAATCCCTAGCATGTCTAAAGAGGCTAGCCAAATTGTACATCCTAACATCTGATAAATTCGCCCCCAGTAAAGATTTAGGCCGCTGAAGTTTGCGCAGGGCTATGCGGGGAGGTTTCCCTCTCCAAATTAATGCAGTAAAAGCTTTGTACAACAGACAAATATCATTGTGCTTGATGAGGAGGGGTACCGTCTGCATAGAATACAACAATCGTGCAAAGCTGATCATGCATATCAGGTGGCATCTACAAGATCAGAAACATGAACAGCATTATCGGCTGCATAGTCTCGCTACCATTTCTGAAGTTACACCTGAAATGATTCGTCCTTCGTCAGATAAGCGGGGAACCTCCAAATGATGGGGTGGCTAGGCATATCAATATCTTTTAAAGTAATCAACACTGGAGTGTGATCCGAGATCACCATGTCCCCAATAGTCACCGAGTCCACTTTGGACAATAGGTATGGCGATGAGAAAAAAAGATCAATCCGAGACAACGAACTGTGGGCATGGGAGAAATGGGTGAAATCTCTGTCCAGCGGGTGAAAGTGTCTCCATGCATCTGTAGGCCCAGTAGCCTCAATCCAAGTGGCCAGCTGGGCATCCTGAAGGTTACGATAGGGAGCCCTGGGAGGAACTTCCCAGGAACGGTCCTCTGGAGTAGATGGTACTGCATTAAAGTCACCGCCAATGAGGAGAAAAGAGGGAGGTGGAGTGGATGAGCTTTGCGACAAGAGGTGATCCAGGAAAACCTTGTTATCCGTGTTCGGGCCATAGACATTCCACAGGTGCAGCATGTGGGCACCCAGTTGCAGGGATAGCAGGGACCACCTGCGGTTTTCCGGGTCAAAACGGTGGGAGATGACCGAGTGTGACAGAGAGTTGCTGATGAGGGTGACAACCCCCGCTGATTTACCCGCGGCTGGAGCCCCAATGGCCGTGCCTACCCAAGATTGCTGCATGCGTGGGATATCAGGTACCTTGAGGTGGGTTTCTTGGAGGAGGGCGATGTCCACCTTTAGCTTTTTGAGATGGCATAGAATTTGTCGTCTTTTATTGGGAGATCTCAGTCCCTTAATGTTCCAAGTAACTATGTTCAAGGTGGGTCCCATATTATGCGTGTCGGAGTAGAGAAGATTTTGAGTGTCCATCACCAGAGGCAGGGATGGGTTTTTGCAGGCGTCCCAATGCTCCTGAAGATACCCTGTAACATAAGTGCGTTAGAAACAGTTTGGGGTGAAGGACATGCGGATGATGATCCATAGCAAAGGGGAGCATGTCTCCAGACATGTGGTGACATGGCATGTGGGTTGAGGGAATGTAAAACTTGAGTGTGCTGGTTAGAGAACTGAAAAAACAAGAACACAAAAAAAACATCCATGGTACGTGACTACCTTTTTCCCCCTATGCGAGCGGAATGAGACTGACCACACGTGAGAGCGAGTCCGTGTCAGCGCAGGAGGTGAAACAATAACCTGTAGCTCGCACCGTCCCGCTATCCAGAGTAGGAGTAAAACATTTATGCCTGGAGAAACCTTAAAAGTAGAGAACAAGTAGATGCAAAGCACCTGCAGAAAAGCAGCATCCCAGCCCTACAGTAATTAGGAAAAGCTCAGACCCCCCTCGGGGACTTTCAGGCCTTCTTCCGAGGAGGACTCTTGGACGGGGACGATGATGCGATATTCCCCCAGGAGTCGAAGAATCTTTGAGCTTGAGCTGCTGAAGTAAAAAAACATTGCCTTCCCACCCTCCGTGGAGAATCGGAGCACTGCAGGGTATTGCAGCGGAATTTTTTTGCGATGACGAACCAGTGCTTGGCATACATCATGAAAGGATTTTTCGCATTTTAGATGTTACCATAGAGTAGTCTGGGAAAAGCAACAGCTTGAGACCCTCCACTACAAGGTTGTGTTGAGCGCGGTAGGCTTGACAAATATTTTGTTTGTCATAGTAGTCAAGGTAGCGCACTATCACAGACCTAAGTTTGGTGTCATCTCTGGGGTGGAAACAATCTATGCACCCTCTCAACCTTGCAGGCTGCAGATAAGCCTAAGGCTTGGGGTATAGTCCTGGCGCAGAACGCACGTAAATCTAGTGGTTTCACAGTTTCTGGGATGCCAATCACTAGTAGATTATTGCGTCTCGAGCGATTCTCCAAGTCATCTACTTTATCTTACAGAGTGTGTATGCATTTGGCCATGTCGCCGTAAGCTCGATGGGACTCTGTGGCGTCATCTTCCAGAACACTTATACATTGTTCTGTGACATGTACGGTTTTGGTTTGCGCTTCTATGGTGGCATTTAATTTGACCAGGTGCAGCTGCATAGTGTCCGCAATGATGGCATCTATGTCTGCTTTAAGGTGTTTGGTCACCTCAGAGGCTATCAGGGTATAGTAGATGGCTGGGGTGGCTATATTCGCAGGGGCTGACTCCCCCTCAGACATGCCTGTGTCACTCTCTGTACATGACAGGGGAGCAAGCGGCAGGCTGTGGGTGACCGGCTGGTTGCATTTAATGTGCCGGTATGCAGGTGTGGGCGAATGGCGGGATGGAGCTCCGAGCATACTTAATGGGTGCCACAACTATAAAAGGTAGAGAAACGCTGCTCTAAGGAACTCACAAATCTAAATAGACTATTATGTGTAGTTGTATTGTATCATCAGTGCTATTTATAATATGTGTCACGTAGCAGCATAGATATTAGTGTGTTGTTTTTCAGCCGCTATCTCTATTCAGTATGGGGAACGTTGGGGCTCTCACAAAAACTGACCAGTGTGCTGGTCCTTTCTGAGGATGAGCAATGGATGATGATACCTGGCACATCGCCTGACCTCCGTAATTCCCATACCCCCTCAGTACACCCTGACCCATTGCACATATCACACATGTTCTGTACATTAAAGCTGGCCTTCCACCTTTCATTTGAATCTGCTACCATAACTGTAATATCCAGTTCAAAATAAACATGTCTCATAGTAATGACATGTCAGCTTTGTATCTAATTGGCCTCATGCTAATGTGCTCCTTCTCCTTCAAATTGGACTTACACATGTTTAGAGATCAACATATAGATCTGCGTGCATACTGAATTTATGGGTTTTTGGAGGCAATGTCCGCTTTAAACCCTTTCAGGTATTAAAGTAAACCTGATTATACTAAGACCAGTTGATTAATAAGAAGGTTGTAAGGCTGCCAAGTCACTGATACAAATAGAGAACATATTTAGATAATATTTGTTATGATGAACTGCAAGATGCATTGTTTTAAATAAACATACTACACAAGGATACTACCCCATACTACACAAGGATACTACCCTATATTTTTAACTACACTATGTTTCTCACAAGGACACAAGATCAGGAAGAACCATGATTAAGGTGAACCAAGAGAGTGGTAACAAGGAATTGTAGCAGCACTTGTATGTTATATGCTTGGAAGCTGATCCGTAAGTACTGTTTGACTTTGACAACAAATCAATCAGGTGAGTGATTTATTCTTATCGGGTGTTGAAAGGTAGTGTGAGCTGACCAGGACAGATAATGAACACAATAAAGCTATTGTTACACTATTGGTAATTGTTACCCCTCCGTGTTTATCAAAAACTATTTCAATACATTCATTACAAAGTAAATTGTAAACTCTAACCTTCATTTTACCACCTTCTTTTGCTACATGGATTATATGTTTGTTCAAAACCTAAGCTCATTTTCCAAATTCTGTGCAGTACAAGTAAACACAGTATCAATTGAGCATCCAGTGTGTGTTTGCTTCTCTAACTAGCTCCTGACAGTCCCTAGAAAAGGTAACATAAAAAGAGATCTCAGCACGTATCAATAATTCTCGGCTTGCAAACTTTTCAGCTCAAGATAGAAAATAATGATAGTAGAAGATGCCTCGCTGTCCATAAGGGACAATCTTTGTGTGAAAAAGTTAATGGCTGCTATCAACCACAAAGTGAAGAAGTTATTTTATATATATTGTGGCTGTGCTCCATCTATGAAAGTAACATTTTAGAATCCTAGGGATTTAATAAATACATACACAACAGAGACTTATATTTTAATTAGCAGAAAAAAAGTTAAAGTACAGTGGTACCTCAGTTTACGAACTTAATTTGTTCCACGATTCTGGTTGCAAACTGAATTGGTCGCAAACCAAATCAAATTTCCCCAAAAGGTTCTATGTAAATAAGGTTAATCTGTTCTGACCCCTACGAACGTGGTCGCGAACCGATTTTGGTTGCGAACAGAATCAAATTTTCCCATAGGGTTCAATGTAAATGAGGTTAATCTGTTCTGAACCATATGTAATTTTTTTTCCAAGTCTTTCTTGTAGGCTTCTGCAGCAGCCTTGTCAGAACTGGAAGCCTCACCATGTCTTATCACACTGTGGATGCCACTTCTCTTAATATGATTACAATCAGATAATAACCTTTATTTTGGATTTTAAAAAACAACATGTTTTATTTTTAATAAATGTCAGTATACAGTATCTCACTATAAATGACAAAAGTTAAAAAAAATGAGGCTCATGGGAACAAAGCCTAGCAAGTCCATAACTGTTATCTCTAGTCACCAGAATGTTGTCAAAGAGATTGAGGTGGACAGGTAAGGCACAAAAAAATAAGTTTAAAGTGCATTTGCACTTTTGCAGCCAGATTGGGATAACATCTATTTTATATTTGTTACATGTTCCCATTCAATTAGCATAAGCTAGAAAAAAAAGATTCTTGCATTTTAAATTGCTTTTACATGAGTTAGGGTTTTAAGATTTAAAATTTATTTTTACTTCTATTTCTTTGAATGTTAGGAGGTGCTGTGATGGGTGAGGGCTCTGAGGTAGCTTGTCCATTGTATGTTAATGAAGCTTAACAGATGAACCCAATCCTCAAATTTCAGTCCCAAGTCTTTCCATTAGGACAGATCACTGTAAAAGGGCTAAGATAAACCTGGAATCAGTCATCTTGCCTGCTTTAACAAAACATTGTAAAGGTAAGAATTTTTTTAAAGTAATATTTTCATATGCTGTGTGAACAGGAACACATAACGAACATATAGAACGGTTTTCTCAAATTTGACTGAGAAGGTGGAGTTACTCTGGCAACTCCAGGAAGGGCTTGAGGAAGCTGAGGAGATTAAAATGTTGGTATGGTTGCCATCTGCTGGCCCCAGCTCCACTTCTACTTTCCTCTTTCTGGAGCTGCAGTTCCCTGTGATAACTGTCCCTTATGCATCACCCCTTAGTTTTTAATGTCTGGACTGAAAAACTAAAACACAATTTTTTTTATTATTATTATTATTTTCTTGGGTTGCTACCTACAGGGAATTCCTGTTCCTCATTGCCATTTTAATTCCACATCAGCAAGTCAATCATATACTAAATTGTTAATTAATTCAACATGCAAGGCCATTTAGAGAAATTGAGATTGCAGGAGATTGTAATGCCAACACAAGGGAAGTGGCAAAAGATTGCTGACCTTTTCTGGCAATGAACCAACTTCCCAAATTGCATTGAAGCAAATAACAGAAAACATGTTCAGATTGTAATGCTGCTTTACAGTGGAAACAAATACTTAAATTACAAAAAATATTTCTCTTTAGTACAACTGGTATATACGTACATCAGTGTCAAATCTATGGTAGCAGCAAGTTTGGCATGCATTTAAAAAACAATCAGCTCAAGCTTCCACATGATAAACCATGGCCTGGGACAAAGTCTTCTTTGAGGGAGGTGAGGCTGATGGAATTGGTGAGCATCTAATGATCCCCTATTCTCAGAGAGACCTGAGCCTGGAGGAATTAATTTTTTAACTACAAATTGTGCTGTGGCTGCAGGATGGTGGAATACACCTTCAGCATCCTTGCCAATAAGTGTAGAATACTACATTTATTCTTGCTGATTAATTGCACTCAAGTGGTGATGGCTACACAAACATATACATGACAGACATGACTACAAGTTTAAGGACAGATTTCACCACAGATTTAAGCAAGCCCAGTGGACATCAGCAAGAGTTCTCACATGTGTTCTACAAGTCAGAGATCAAATTGCTGAATACTTACTGTCCCTCAGTGGGCCAGTAAGCATTATTTGTTTTAAAAATGCATACTATCACTGTAAGAAAAATTACCACCTTGGGGTCCCTCTCAGATTCTATACCAGACCCTTATCCTCATCAACATGTTCCCATGTTGATGAGGACATCCCTTGCCCGGTAGATGTGGGGGGACTTATCAAAATTTAGAAGGCCACGTTAAGATAGGGGGACCCCTAAGCATTCGTCCTCTCCTACGTGAATGATTATGGGATACATTGTACCCCTTGTTGCCCATGCACCAAATGAAGTTGAAAGGGTAAATAAATATGCCCACACAATGATAAAAGTACTTTGCTAGAAAAAAAAACTGTACAGAATGTCCCCTGTTGTTAATCCAGTTTCAATCATGTCATCTAGTATTGTAGATCCACATTAATCATGATGAGTGGTGACCGACGATGTTCAAACGACAACCCACCTGACAATCTTCACCTGCCGCTGCTCCCACCACAAATGACAGATCCCCAGGTGTCTTCTGCAAAACAAATGTACCAAGGATGATGGGTGATGCTATTGAGCAAATATGGTCATGACTATACACAGTATATGGTCAATAATGTCTCCCTGTGTGCTTTCTTTACATTACTGCAGCAGGATACTTAAATATAAAAAGAGTGCTTACTGATATTAATTATGCCATATGCCTCATGCATACATGGCCATGAAAGCATACTTAGTTAATGGACAACTAAGCTAAATTCTAAGCTCAACTTTGCAAGGCTTAAATCCATTCAATCATGCCATGCGCACATGCCACCTCATGTAATGAATTCTGCCAAAAGAGCTGAGTGTTCATTCCTTTTTATCCCAAAAGCACACCTCTCATATTGCCAATAAAGTAACTCTACTGGCTGGATAAAAACCAGCTGCAGAGCTATATCTAATATTTGGAGTGCTTGACCATCTACCCTCTGCAGAAAAGATCTATACAAATACAAACTTTTCTGAAAGGCATTCCCCCAGTTTCCTACAATGACAGTTGTAGGCCTTGAAAAATTTGCTTAAAAACCATGCACTTCATTTTGGGATTGCCGAAGCAATCCAACTCATAGAACATGTGGGATTTTGGGGTGTCTAAGGGAATTTTTTTTTGCCATGATGTCTGAGGTGATTAATTGATCAACCACATAATCAGGTAATCAGGTAGTATCTGAATGCTGGACCACTAAGCTCAGAGCCATCACCCTAACAAATGGACATGCATTGGAAACATTTATTTTTTGGAGCTACTGAGATAAACATTGCCAGTATTGCCTATCAGAAAACCCCTAATCTTAGTAAATCTAATCCCTGGAGTCACATTATTTACACCAACTACTGCACGGATTTCATCCTATGAGGAAGTGTGACAAACCTAATGTTGTCCCAAAGGCATAATTATGATTGTATCTTCCCTGAGCACAGCATGAGAAGAGATATTCATGTCAGCTATTGGCCACCGACTTCTTCTGCGGAGATGAAAATGATGTAGCAAAGCAAATTCTACATCTAGGTTTTCATGATGTATATCTATGGTATACCTATGTATATCTATAGACTGTAGTAATGAGTAAGGGGCTCTTAGTGCCAGCAATGTATTAGCACTGTATAATGGAATATAGATTTGAACCAATAAAAAAATCAAATATGGCAGATCAATTTAATATTATACCTAGTGAATAAGCAATCTAGTGATATCTGGTTCGGTTAATGGGATCCTGATCTGCTTTATAAGGATGATTTTTTTAAAATGCTGAGGGTTGTTTTTTAAGAGGGAGATAAATGGATTAGAAGGTCTTTGTCACGGAAGCCTCCATCCCCTGGGCACTTGGAAGAGACTGAAGGCCAGCCTCCTTCCCACCGACTATGGATTCTGGCCTGGATTAAGGTTTGAAATTGCCAGTTGGGCTAGTACTGTATCTTGTCTGTGGCCTAAATCTGAACCCCTTTATGAAACTCCCATACGGGCTTATTTAGCACTATTCCCACCAGCTGGAAAATGGACCAGAAGGACTTATTACCAAACTAATTGAACTCCCGGGTGGACATTTTGTGTGCCATGTTCTGCTGGCACCACTAAGTCTGAACTGCATCCCCCACACAATAGGCTCCCTGCAGAAATAACTACATCTTCCTCTCTGATGAGCCTGCTGACATGATCATCTTGATAATCCTTTTATCATTAACCTTTCTGATAATCCCTGCATTGGCAACCTTTTCAGCTATTTCCCAGAAAAGTTAATTTCATCAAAACAATGTAATCTCACATAGGGTAGGTGGAATCCATGAGTATTAAAATGTGTGTTGTTGCTCAATAAAGGGTTCATACATTTGTTCCCTTACACTGTGCCCCAACCAGTGACTGAATGTATGCAACTGAGAGAGAGTGTGGTGTGCAGGCAGATTCTGTTAGTTCCAGTGTTATGCTTACATCTGATGTTTAGGGTCAAGTTTGTGCACAGGGAGCTAGCTCTGGCGGCATATGCAGTCGTGGTACAGCCATTGCCTTCACAGTCTTCATTAAAACTCCCCTGTGCTGTGCCTCCTTTTTGGAACTTTAAAGGCAGTTTAGGGAAACTGTGTGTGTGGTTATTAATAGGACTTCACGAATGTAAGTCTTTTCTTTTTGCTGTTTCCACTGAACATGCAAATGGGTGAACAGTCAATGGATGCTGGCAGTTGTTGCAGTCTTTACCCATTGGTGTTATCAAAAGAAACAGTACCTGTACTCCTTGGTATACACATATCTTCCAGATGTCCCTTGCTATTTGTGGAGGTACTATTACAGTAATATTAAAGGGCATATAAAGAGGACTGATACAAGTGCCGGCATCTGTTGACTGATTATGTTGTTGTAATGCTGGCAGTACAGCATAGTGTGAGGCAGCTGGTGGTTTGATTTGTTTATGATCTTGCTGAAGCTTAAATCTACAAACATTTTATATAGATGCAGATGGGTACAATAACGTTTTTCTTTACACTGGAGTACTGGCATTTAAGAGGCTCCAGGTGTTTTGTGGTGACACAAAATAAAATATTAGCTCTTTCTTTTTGTGTATTTTTTTTCTAAGGTAGAAATAACACCAAAAGCTTGCAACAAGCAGAGAGGCAGCAGTGGATTCATAATTTTAGCAGCACAGGCACAGCCTTGGAGAAGACGTAGTGGTAATGTGTGTTGAGTTCACCATCAACACAAAGAATGTTTCATTGCTTAATGTAAGATGCCGTATTACCCCCAAATGAGCTATTCAATTGGTGGACAAGCCTATTGGCATTCTTTCCAGAAATTCTATTATTGTGGACTGGCATTAGCAGGATACAGGAGAAGGTAAAGGAGTAACACATTGCAGCTCAGGATATGGGGGTGTAGCTGATAACATGCAACATTTTCTACAAGTATTCAGCCAGTATTTTATCCAATGCTTATGACGGGCACCGTCATAAGCATTGGATAAAATGCTGACTAGTTATAGACCAGGGTCAGAAACTGTAGTAGTAGCAGACAATAATAATAAAGTTCTCCTGTTGGCATGCTGGAGAAGGAAGTGAAACCAGATAAAGAAGTAGAGAATAATGTCTTGGTATTGGCTACAGCACAACACAACTAAAGTGTATATAATCGAACAAATACTTCAACAAGCAATGTACTGTAAAACATCCTAATAATAATTTAAATAAAAAACAAAATACATGTAAAATATGGCGTCTCTTTCAAGTGAAAATAGAACCAGACCTAGGAAGCAATTCGTGTTATAGTAGAGCCATGCTCGTTTTTATGTCACAGACACTGTTGATATGGTTGTTTCAGTGAAATTGTATGGTTTCTTGGAGGTAAATATAGCCAAAAAATGTTCCCTTTATATATGGATCTGTAAAAGGTGGGAGGGCCGATTGGTGACTTGGCACAAATCAAAGGCATGCCAAAATGGACTCCAACAACAAACACATGTAGAGAGAGCATTAAATAGATAAAGTTAATACAGGTCTCCCAAGAACTTTGCAAGTGTCTGTGTTGAGTAAATTGGTCCAATTTATTGTGAACTGTGATCTAGATAGAATAGTTCACTCATCGCTAATCACGCCAGTGAAAAATAAATAGGTGTATTTAAAATGACTTTGCTCCACATAAAAGGCACTTTGATTCTGAAAGTTATACTATTGGATCCTTCAGGCTTTTTTTCGCTTTATTGTTGTATGTGCATTTTTTTTAATTTACTTTTTTGCAGTCATGTCATATTGAATTTGCTTTAATAAATTATTTTCTTTTCAAGCCAAGCAAACAAAAGTCAAGAACACAACCTTTTTCAACCAAAAGAGTATATGAGAATGCTTATTCAGTATTCAGAGGATTCAGTCAGCATTTTTGTCTGTTCAAAAAACAGAAATCAGGGAGGTGAGTGTTTTTCACCTTAAAGTTTAATTACATGTATCTTCTTGTCAAACTTGTAAATATTTATTTTGGTGCTCATTCAAAATACAAGATGGTTGCTTTTCAACACTAAAAGTGGTATGGGAATGAAAATGGGGACATTTTATGAACTATAGGGGTCTATTCACGAAGCTGCCGAGGGCAGCCGAGTGAATGACCAATCTGAAGTGAAGTGAGCCGAACACTGTTCGGCTATTCACTTCAGGCTGGTACGGCTAATTTCAGCCGTACATCGGCTGAAATCAGCCGTACATCGGCTTGCTTCGTGTGGCTTCGGGTCGGCCGAACATGCTGAGCATGTTTGGCCGACCCGAAGTGCAGGCTACTCACTGCTGTTCGGGCTATTCTTAAAGATCCCGAACAGCAGTGAGTGAATAGCCGAATGCCGCCGAGCATAGAGGTACCGAGCAGAACAGAAAAAGGGTGAAAAAAAGTAAAAAAGTAAATAGCAAACGATTGTGCGGGGCTAAAAGCTACGGCCAGATCCTTCGGCAGCTTCGCGAATAGACCCCATAGTATTATTAAATGGATGTAACAATCCTCAGAACACCACACTAAAATATTCCCTGAATGCAGACCTTGATGTTGTTAAAGCTGCAAAATGCATATGCAGTTTCAAGAAGATAAGGTTTATATAACAATGACCATTATGCAGAAATATAAGAGGTTATTTCCAAATGCAGAAAATGCAGAGACAGTGAGAGTGCAACAGTGTTTTATCATGTTTCTTCTATGCTCACCTTCTATAAATTCCTTAAATCAATTCGGACTGTAAAACTGCCCATACATGGGCTAATAATTGGCCCATGTATTGTGAGTGTAAGTATTCCCTACCAATTACTGTCCCTTGTATAGAACTTTCCCCAGCTTTAAAGCTTTCAAAGCCCATAACCAATCAGAATAACATAGAAAGTACTATAGCATTGAAATGTCAACTTCATTTTCATTGGTTGTACTGCAGGTTTACTTAAAAAAACACAGCATCTCCATATTACTGAGTATTACTATTAAATACTTACTTTGGCCTAGTTTCTGATGGTTCTGATAGCCTCAGTGATGTCACCATTAGTGATGAGCCCAACAGGTCAGAGTTCGGTTTGAATTCGAACTTTAGAACATCAAAAAAGTTTGAATTCTAACTCAAACTCAATGCAAGTCTAGAAGGTAGAACTTTCAAAAACAATTGTCCCCTTTAAGAGGGCTTATGTGACTTTGCCCTATCATGGCTTCACAATTATCTGTGCCCTGATTGGGCAAAGTCTTGCACCTGACCTGTGGTCAGGTGCAAGGCTTTAGCCAATTAGGGCTCACAAGGCACAGTGCCTCATGCGGGATGCTCGGCAGGCGAACAGCACGCCGAAGAACCTGACGGTTTGTGTGTTCGCCGAACACACGATCTGCCAATGTTAGAGTCGAACTCATGTTTGGCTTGAACATCAAGTGACTTATGTGACAGGCCAAGGTGTAGTAATTTTTTGTGCAAGCGTGGGGGGCTGTAATGTTGACTGTCCATTTTCATGGAAGGTCTGCTTTAAGAAAGAGTAAACTATTTAGTACACTAAATAGTGTAGAAAATGTAAGAAAGAAAGGACTCCTTTTAGGACTACTACTTACTTATTTCATAATATCCAATCATTATGCGTAAGAGGGTTTGATGAAATCAAAGTTGATGTGTTTGAAGAGAGACTTGCCATTGATGTTGACCATGTCAGCCAGCCATATAAATTTGAAGTGTAGGATAAAAGGTGAAAGGAAACATTATTACTGCTATAGGTAAAGCAGAAAATGTTTCTTTGTTCGGCTGTCATAAAATAACAACTAAATGTTTTCATTTGTTGCATGTAGTATTACTTTAAACATCAGTAAATGTTTTTATACATCTGTTATTGTTATTGGAGTAGCTACAAGGAATGTGAGTCTCATACACTAGTGATCAGGATTAATTAAATACTTGCAGTAGGAAATATGAGAACATGACTGTGGAAATCAGAGGTTGCTAGTAGGGTTATAATTGGAAATAAGAGATTAACTGTAATTAGGATCAGGGGAATGTATAGCTTTCAGTGGAGAGAAGGACAGTTTTGTAATTAATACTCAGTGTAAGAGAGTGCAAAATGTGTTTGCCTTCAGGATGTATTTTAACTAGTTTAAGTGGTAGAAACATATAAAAAATGAAAGCCAAAGTATCCACTGAAGCTGGGAATATTTGCTACTTTGAGAAAGTTAGAAACATTTCTGTTGCCTCATAAGTTGCCATATATAAAAGATTATCCATGTGAATAATTCTTATAGTCAGAGGCTGGTGTTACTATTTGCTCCGCTATTGCTACAAAGTGGTAAATTTGATAAGGTAATAGCAGGAATAGTGTTTTATACGTATGCACATAACAATATTTTAAATACCCAGTATATCTCCATTACATTATATTTTCCACCACCATCACATCTCAGATGAGAAAGTCAATTAAGGTTTCCTCTGCTGCAGTCTTGGAGAAATTGAACCCAGAACTTTCTCAGCTGGGCCAAATATCCTCTCCATAAATTAATAAATGGGCAAACTTAGATCTAGAAACTTTAAGGGTTTTTTGGTGGTAGGGTTTTAAGCAGTGATTTGTAAAGGAGCTGTAATAGCAGTGATCTCCAAGAGTCTCATGTAATGTGTCTCCAGTCTAAGACTATCCCTTAAGTATGTCCCCAGTCTCTAACAACTCCAATATCATGGTCACAGTCTGACCACCTCTTGTAGAATGCCCTTAATCTCTAACCATCTCTTGTGGAATGCCCATGTCTCTCTTTTACTACTGTAGCATATCTGCAGTCCTGCTTTCTCTAGCATAACATTCACCAAATATTAGGTGAGGCATTTTGATGATGTCAGTGGCTGCACTTGAGGCTCCCTATATCTAGAACATTGACCACCACCAGTATAGTAGAATAAACAAACACTTTATGGTCAAAAGTATGTAAAAAACTAATTATTGAGTTCAAGTGCACAAAACAAGGTCCATAAAGACATGGTTTAATGAGTTTAGTTTTGGGGAACTCTAGTGGTCTGCACAGAATTCTGGATGATATTTCAAACTTTAAACAGTGACATTAGTACACTGGCATCATCTGAAGACAATATCAGTTGTGCACTTTTTTATTTTTTATGTCTTTACTGTAATTGAGCGCAGAGGTACATGCAAAATAACAAAGCAGAGGAATCACAAATATCCCCACTTATCAACATAAAAATCAAATTAAAATATTAACAGGTTTAACCCCTTCGTGACTGAGGCCTTTTTTTCATTTTTTGTACCCGTGTTATATTCCACATTTTAGGCCTGAAAATTACTTAAAACCCCCCAACATTATATATTTTCTGAATGCCAAGACCCTATAGAATAAAATGGTGGTAGTTGCACATTTTTATGTTGCGCAATATTAGCGCAACTCCTTATTAAACCCCAATATTTAGTGAAAAATTTAATTAAATGCCCCAAAACACAACATAATACCCATTTTTTTAATGAAATATAAAAGATGAGGAAGGGGTTAAACCATACAAACTATAACTCTCTAATAGAGTATAATATAAAGACAAAATACAACTGAAAATGGCATTCCCTCCAGCAGCTCTTTTTTGGTACAGTGTACGATTATATCAAAGCCTAAGTGGACCTCGATTTGAGTCAGAAACCCAATCCAAGGAACAAGGTGGGATGTCTGCTGGAAGGAATGGTGGGACAATAAGAAAGGTATAAAGGGAATATGGGAGCAGTTGGAAAGCAGAAAGACCAACACCAGCACGAGAGGGAAAGGTGTATACAAGAATGTGGGGGTCAGGGCAGAGAAGGAGCGTGCTGGTGCTGGAAGAGGAAGAGAGTGTTGGGTCACACTCAATTCTTCCCACCACCCCTAAATGCATAGATCTCCCCGGCCCTTAGGAATCCATTGCCGCTTTGTAAGATTGGAATGAAGTGAAATATATCCAGGTGGACCATGGTGGACCAAGTCACCGAATGCTAGTGATATTTATCATACATTGTGATGGTCAGGTCCTCCATCATCATAATGTTATTACCTTTATGAACCGACATGGCTATTGAAGCAGGTTCAGAACTCTTCCACTTTGCAAGCACACAAGCCCTAGCAGCATTTAGGAGATACCTCAGTGAGGAGTTTGTATAATGCTTTTTCAGAAGAATGTTTAGTTGAAACAGGTACGTGGCAGGTTTCATATACATTCTGTAGAATGTATCCTTGTGGATTAACTCAGTCACTCTCAGCCAAAAAGATGTGCAACAAATTACCCAAACAGTTTTGACACCACCAGCAAAGGTTTAAAGTGAAAACATACTATGAAGGATGGAGCAGACTCTATACCACCATGCCAAAAATGTATACAGTTTATTTAATTTTATAGTCCACTTCATCCATCCAATTAGACTTGGGATATTTATGTGCAAAGAAAAGAATGTGTTGCCTTTGGGCTGGAAAAAAAGAATTACCAGGTTGGAATTTCCATTTGCAAAGAAATGGTGTGTGGAGACCCATCTATCACACGGTTAAGAGATCGGACCAGTTCAGCAAGAGCTTGTCTCACTGGAGCAGCTTCCAAGCACACTGTCTTAAATGGGGTCAATTGTCCAGTTAAAAGTCTCCTTTATATATAGAAATGTTGAAACATTATAGTAGTATTGAAGAGTAAACTGAAAGAGATATTAGAGGAAATTTGGGGAGAAAATCTAATTTACATACAGCAACCCTAATCCTCTTTGGGTATGAAAAATTTCAGATACATAATTTTAACAAATGTTTCTCAGTGGTTTGCATCTCCAAATGCAATGCTTAGTTGCTTGTATTAATAGAAATGCTTTCTAAATTGAAGTGTATCTATTATTTGTGAGGCAAGATCACAGGGGTGTACAGTAGAGTACTATACATAGCGCTGTATAATGCTACATTAATGTAAATTGCAGTGTGGTGGGCTACATATTAGTTTGTGCCCCGCTCTGTGGGTCACATAAACAGTAATTTTTAGGAGTGCCTTTTTGTGCATGTCAGCAACAACAGTTGCTGTGCCCCCCTTGTAGACTTTTTTTATTGGATCTTTATATTCGGTGGTTTTTTATATCTATATATATA
>NW_017307690.1:206556-233083 GCF_000935625.1 Nanorana parkeri
ATATTTCTATCTATCTATATATATATAATATATCTATCTATATATATCTATCTATATATGGGTAAGCCGTATTAGTCCAGTAGACAAGATGTTTGTCTTTTTCCATATAGTTGATGAGATGGGTTCAAATTTAAGTTAACCATTTTTGGACTTCCCAATGGGTTTGAACTGAACTGAACCCTAACACATTGGTTTAATATTACTAACAATAAAGTACATATTACATAGAGCACTTATGTGCTTACAGAAAAAAAAATCCATACATTGTACATAAAAAACTGAAATGTTTGATTTTTGCAGCAATCATATAAGAACACTTATGTTAATATTATTAATCTCAGTTGAGTTTAGCTTTTATTTCACAGACAGGTACTCTCTTATATACAAGGGCAGCCATACAGATATACATACATCAAATCTGGTGAGTATTCATAAAGTTGCATAATAAAATGAAGACGAAATATTGTACATCTAAAGCCTCAAACATGTGTAAAATTAGATGATAAAGGTACAAAAGTAAAAAACCCATCAGATTAGACAAACCATCTCTTTCTTTTATCAATTGCTTTGTCTACATTCATACAAATAAATACTTTTTAATAATACTTTTTCTAAACAAAAATAATATTACTTGTTGCATGCATAGGAAAGATGTTTCCCAAAATTTCCCTCTAAGAAAACTCTTTGCTTTTACAATAGCTACAAACAAATACAAGTATTTAAAGTGACATTAAAGGATAAAAAATGTTTCCCTCCCCCCAATGTTAATGTCAGCACTTACTTTAAATGATGTCTCTTAATCCAATCTTCTTCTTCCTTCCTGATGTTTTCATCTGTCCCTCCAGCGGTGCGGTGGCTCTCCAAACCAGCGCTGACTCCTCTCTGCTTGCTGGCACTTCTGATCCCACGGTGTCTGCATGTGGGTGCACATGTCCATAGACTCACCTTGCGTCTCTGCTCGTCTCCCGGCCGAGAATCCGAACTGCGCATGTGCCCGCCCCAAGATGCTTTGCGGCCGCACGAACAGTTTCAGATTCTCGGGCCGGAGCGCTCAGCGAAAACAATGTAATTGTAAACTGCTGTTAAATCGTTTTTTTTTTTTTTTTTAAACTGCTTGCAAATATATACTGCTTGCTAGCAGTAGATATAGGCAAAAAAACAAAACGGGAGGGTTTAGAACCCCTTTAACAAACTCTATTATATTGCAAAATAAGTAAGTAAACAAATTTCTCAGTGTTGCTGTAATTTAAACATTTATAGTGGTGCCCTGAGATTTGAATTTTCTAGACTTAACAGATTTGTGAACTGACATTAGCTATGTTCCTTTCAACAAATGTATCTGATGTGAATTCACTGGAAGCATTAGCTCAAAATGAACACAATTAGCTTGGCCATTAAGCAGCTTACATTTTCTCTTAACTCACCACTATCTCTTGCTCTGTTGGCAAGAACAAAACAATAAAATAAATTATGTTACTGTTGGTATAATTTATTTGGCCAGTGTATACTGTTTATAAACACATTATGATACCTTTTCCTCACTGCCTAGAACATTTCACAGGATCTGACCTTTTTGTAAGATGCTGCAAAAAAATATTTATATATATCAATAGGAAAAGCTTTTTTTTTTTAACAATAGCATGGTATATGCAGTGTTTTAGGCTAACTGTATAAGGTAATATGTTTGTGGATCTTAGCAATGATGCCCAAACATATGGCAATTACATTTTTGTTTTTTATCTTTATTTTGATTGGCAAATATCAAAACTTGTGTGGGCATTTTCAGTCACGTTTGATCAATATTCCTTAAAGCTGAACTCCAAGAAAGAAAAATCCATTGCAGTGGGACTCCCCCCGCACTGCAAGATTGAAATGCTAATTTCGTCTAGAGAGAAACGAAAAAGCAAATATACTTTGTTTCTTCAAAGTACCCAGTACTTTGTACCCCAGTTTTCCCAGCAGCCAGTACCCTTCTTTTCTGTCCAACATTCTACGTTGTGGGCTCACTTAGGCCCCGTTCACACCAGGGCGTTTTGGTCACACAGATTGTTCCACCATGAAATGTCAACATTTTAAAAACCCATACATTCCTATGGGGACCGTTCACTCAAACACGCAAAACCATGTGTTCCAAAACGCCTGTTGCCTGAAATGCTCCCTGAGCTACTTTTGTCACTCTGATCAGCGTGTTTTCCATTTAGACTTCAATGGAAATGCACTGATTAGCACGTTTTTCGAGTGTTTTCAATCGCATTTCAGTGCTGAAATGCGCATAAAAACGTGCAAAACCTTCTTTCCAAAAATCGTGCAGAAAACATGCTGAAATACTGTTGCCCTGGTGTGAATAAGGCCTTAGAGTGCAGAACTGATGGTATTGCATTGTATGAGATGACATGTATGAGATGCCTTTGACCAATGTAGTGACGAGAAGCAGATTCAGGGGCCAAGTCGTGCATCTAGGAGGAAAAAGGTGTATAAGGAGCATATAACTGTTGCAGAGCAGTGAAAGCCTTACTGCAAGGGTAATTTTTTATTTTTCTGGAGTAGAGCTTTTAGTTAAATCAAAGACGAAACAACTTCACAATGTGGAAGGATTGAATTTGATCTTTTATGTGGTCAGTGGGAATGTAATAGTGATGCAATTTTTGGGGGAAAGAAATGTGATCAAATGATCATATCACTGAAACTGTACTGTTTGTTGTGATTCAGATCAATATTATTCTGCAAAACAAAACACAGAGAGCGCCTCCATCGTGTAAAAACGTTTTATTAAAACAAATTAAAACAAGTGCAATGATACTAACAAAGGTCGAGTTAAAACAGGCATGAAATGATCTGAACACGAGGGACTTAGCCAGCTGGCTGTTCATCCTTCCTGATGGTTTACGCGTTTCTGAGGTCACGCCTCCTTCGTTTGGTTCTGACGAAGGAGGCGTGACCTCAGAACCGCGTAAAGCATCAGGGAGGATGAACACGCTTCGGAGGTCACGCCTCCTTCGTTTGGTTCTGACGAAGGAGGCGTGGCCTCAGAAACGCGTAAACCATTAGGGAGGACAAACAGCCGGCTGGCTAAGTCCCTCATGTTCAGATCATTTCATGCCTGTTTTAACTCGACCTTTGTGAGTATCATTGCACTTGTTTTAATTTGTTTTAATAAAAAGTTTTTACGCAATGGAGGCGCTCTCTGTGTTTTGTTTTGCAGTGCTGAGGTTTCCCTAAAACCTAGTGAGAACTGAGTCGTTAGCGTCTTGTATCACGATCACTGCAGACTGCCTCCTTTCCTGGACTCAAGCCGCTGGCGCTGTGTTATATACTGTCAATATTATTCTGTACTAGTGTTTTTAATCCACATGGTCTTTTTTCTTTATGTACCACATAAATGTGTGTTTATAGTTATTAAAAATAAAATATGCTAAACCCTGGATAAATATTTGTAAATCAATAATTTTAATATGGGGTTTACATTCTACTGACATATATGATTTCCAATACAAAACAATCTTCTTACAATTAAATAAAAGTTGTATTCATTGATCGGTCATTATATGAAAACCAGATAACTATTTGTCAAAGGTCACCATCAAAGCTGTTTTTACTCACAATAAAACTCTTGCTTGAATGTTTGGAATCACTGATAAAAAAAAACACATATGCAGATTAGGAAATCTTACTTTTCTTTGACTTTTCTGATCTACTTATTTGCTCTAGGTCAATGACTCATAAAGTACTGAAGCCTGAAAAGGCAACTAACATTTTTAGAAAGAGGTCAGCAATGACAGCTCCCATATTTAGGAAATGTGTATCAGTTTACAGTTATACAGAATAGAATTTAATTGTATTCTTTATTTATGGTAAGCTCCAGGATTTCCAATAAAATAAGATTTACAGGGCATAATGGCCTATTTTATGTAAAAAGATAAACATAGATGTGTTCTATTGTGTAGAAATAGTAATTGTTTTATTTGAATCTAAGCTCTTTATTTTCCTTTTGTATTTCAATGTAATTTCCTTTTATTCCATTTTTCTCAATTTTTGAATCCCACAATCAATCTCTTTATAAAATTGTTCTTGGTTTTCGCAAAGCTCTTCCTCCAGGAAATATCCAGGGGAACACTAACACAGGGTACTGCTGGCTTTCTGATCCTTATTAATTTACAAGTTGCAGTGCTAACATTATCTTTCTTTTAAAGATTATGGGGTCTACTCACTAAGCTGCCGTAGCGTCTGGGAGAGTTGGGCTATCTGGAGATCAGCGTCCCTGGTTACCAGGTAACCAGGGACGCTGATCTGTCTGTGCAAGTGGCCGGAGCCAGCCATGAGATGATGGCTGGCTCCGCCCAGCAGTCAGTAGCAGGCTGTTGGCCGGCCGTTCGGCCAACTTTGGCTTTCACCTCTGCTCAGTCGAGCCGAAGCATATGCCTTCGACTCGACTGTGCGACTCAGCCGACTTCGAGAGCTGTACGGGCTATAGTGAAGTAGAACTGAAGGGGTCCTGGGGCCAAAGCTACGGCTAGATCCTTTGGCAGCTTAGTGAATAGACTGTAATGAATCGTACAAGCGTAACTTGGTGTGTAGGATCACAGCTGCGGAGTTTAAGTTGAAATGGCTCAGGTGGGAGGTTCACGGTTACACTTTAATTGCAGGGAGTGAAGACGGAACCTCTTACACATCATATGCCATCTATAGTGGGAGTAATTGGAGTGGTTGAACTGTAATGCACGGCTCAATTGTAAGGCAGTAGGCCGTGGTGGGGTTTGTAGTTCGCCTTAGTTACTTCCCTAGGAGGTCGAACGTAGTTTAACCTAGTATGCAAGAGAATACAACAGTCCACTATAATTTGTACAGGAGATGGCCTTACCACAGAGTATGAGTAATTGCAGATGGTAACAGCTTCAGGCTGAGCATATATAGAGTTCTAATGGACATCAGTAGGAGCGTAGTTAAATGAATTAAGACCCCTTTATAGTTTAAGGTTCAAACATACTTTCATACAGAGCAGTCAGAAAGCAATGTACAGTGCAGATCTCCCCCCACATTCCATGTAATTTACATGTCCCTTTATGAAAAATATACCACTTATGCAAATACAGAGCTGACATCATAGCTCGTAAGCTGACATATGCGGTGTGGAAACTGACTCCAAGTAGAGGTCAAGTCCCTATGAACTAGCCCCCTATGTCGCAGCAAGAGCTAAAGGTCTCTAAGTTCAAAGTATCGAAGCCAGTGGCTGTGAGAATAAGTTTAGTCCCCAAGAAGGGAGGTCAAAGGGCGCAATCCAGTCTTAATTAGTGCTGAGTGGATTGAGGAGAGGGAATCTGGATTTCCCATGATGGGTATCATAGGGCCGGTGTATTAAGAAATCTTGTAAGTCTTAAGAAGTGTGTCCCAAACATTCAATAAAGGACATAAGCAGAAGGCAAATGGTTTTCAAGGAGGGTTTTTAGGGTAGGAAGAATGAGGGGACGGGAGAGAGAAGTGGCTTAGTTTGTACCCAAAGCTTATGTGGCATATTGAAGATTGTATCTAATAGGTGTATCAGAAAAGCAGCTCTATAGTAAAGCTCTACCTCAGGCAATCCCATCCCATATTCATATTTACGCTTTACAAGGAAAATATATAGTATGTGTATGGAAGTACCCACACAAATATAGCATAAAAGGGAAAAGCACAGTGAGCAGAAAAATGTCTTCAAGATCTCAGTGGGGACTATTTCATATAGGGCTTTCCTACCAGGCATTCCTGCCAAACCAGGTATGACTCAGCCTAGACCAAGTCTGCAATTTGTGCTGAATTAGTGTCAACCTTGATCTTATAGTTAAGATCATATAGGAAATTTGGGCAGGGTGCTAAGAAGATGCCCAGGTACTTAAGAGACTTGGATTCCCAGATAAAGGGTAAATATTGCTGAACGGGCATGCAGATGGTTCTGGTAGAGAAACATTATAAGCCAGTTTTGTGGGTGTTGACTTTTAGGGGGTGATTTACTAACCTAAACACACGCACGCACTAGGTGCGTGTGATTTTTACACAGCAACACGTATTTATCAACTAAAAAGTCTCTAAAAGCATATTTCCACTAATGCCATATATGGAAAAATCATGCACATGATGCAGATATAATGCTGCTTCACAGTTTAGACAAAAATGGTAAGCTCATGAATTTACATTCCCGCATTCATCAACGCAAGCAACACAATGTAGAGCTAATTTACACAACATCACCTTGCAATTCATGCAGTTGTCTTTGCACAACACACCTGCTGGGTGTGTACACACTACAAAGGTGTCTAGATTCCACCAATAGATCATGCTGGGAGGGAACACACTACAGAGGTGTATACTAAAAAAATGTGAAAGAAGCGTAATACACTGTATGCACTTCTGTTTTTAAGTGTTCTTCATCTTACGTAAAGTGTATATTGTGGGCAACAAAATTATTAAGCACAGCTTTATACATAGACATTTCACCATCTCACGTATGTTTATGAACTCTGAAAATATGAAAAAATACCTGATGCAGTCAGGTCCTAACATCATTTGCTGGGCTTTGTTGATAAAGCAACTATATACTTAAATAAGACAGGATATCACATTGCACAGGAGTTAAGACTGAAGCTAAAGTACTCTCTCTACTTCTTTAGCAAGTCATATCTAATCTGACAGAAGGTAATACACAGTAGATTTTTGAATAGTTAAAATGACAGCAATATATTCTTTCTTTCATACATTATTTTTTGATAAATGACAGTAACCAAAGTGTTCTTATTTCTGCTTAGTATATCCACCAAGAAATAGGCATAAGGATACATCAACATTTTAACTGTTATGGGTTTATGAGACCATTAAAAGTTAGACTGCACATAACAGCTATAAAAAACTGACTCCACTGTAAGGTTAAAGAGGAAAAAATGAATAAAAGTAAATATAAATATATAGATATAGATATATAGATACTGATATTCTCATGATAGGAACTCTGCAAGAATGCAGCATGCAGATCAGATGTCTTTTCGGCTATGGATCTGCTGTGACTCAGATGGGTCTACTGTGAACCTTGACCCGGTTGAATTAACAGGGAAAATATTACATTTTTATTTTTGGTTCCTCCAATCTCCTTATCTTCTGTTTGTGTTTTCATGAATAAGCGGTAGCTCCAGCGGACTCCAAAGCATGCTGCCACTTGTACTTGCATTTGAATTATTTAAGTACTGTCATTCCTACTTATAACAGTTAAAATGCTATACATATATCCTCTACGCATGACATTGAGGTAAAATGTTTTCCCCTGCTAAGGTGCTGGGGCTCAGTTGTAATGGAGAGCTTAACATTGGCATTCCTTTGCATATTTATGAAATGTATTCTGACAGCTTTATTGCATCAAGGAGAATAGCCTCAGTATGACAGCCAAGGGCTGTCACAACAGTGGAGTATAGACCTGTTAACATGTATGAAGTGTCATACTACACTTTGTAAATTTACAAGGATTTAATGCAATGTCGGTCCGGTTTCTAAGACATGCAACTTTTATTTGGCCACCTACATACGTTTCTTTTCAGTTTAGTTCACCCAACAGTGCTTATGATGAGAGATGAGCAGGAAATAGAGGGTGGTAGGGATATGATTATCCTTTGCTAAAGGAGAACATGTGTGTGCAATTTGTATACAGGGCATCAAGATAAAAAACAAGAAACAAAAAAAAATTGCAGGAGGAAAAAAATAAAATAAAAGCTCTTAGAAGAAAAATACAAATCCAGCTGCTTTAATAGTTTCACTTGTAGATTTGCGTTATTAGAGAGCACTACATCACAAACAGTAGTAGTTATTATTTTAATGAATGTGTTTAAAATATATCCTACATGGTTTTTACTGGCCTTAAATCACTTCTACATAAAAGCTGACACTTGGCTGTGGGAATGTAAACACATTTCTGGCTACTTTAGCTATATATTGTGAGTGTGATTGGGATCAATTTCCTTGGATGGGGTTGAAAAATGCTGGGTTCATTTCTAAGCCTATATATAATATTGTAATTTTGATAATTATTTTATAAATTGCTTTATGCTTTTGCTGGAGTGGTTTAAACACATGTTCTTCTATCAAATCAGTATTAGAGTAGTCCATTAAAGCAGCATTGATAAGAAAGTATATGGCTGGCTGGCAACTGCAACTAGTGGGAGAAATGTTGGGGAAATTTAAACATGGCAACAGTAAGGCTGCAGGACTGGTGGTCATGTTCTTGTTTTCCCTCAGTTCCTTCAACCTTGTAGAAAGTGTGGACATGTGAAAGGTATCATTTGTTATGTGGGAACAAGCTAGAGATATTATGGGAGATTCTCGGTTATCTTGCACTAAATGCGCTCGTTATGGCTAAATAATGACACCATCTTTTGTAAATGGATGTCTAGAAGGTAACATGAGGGAGTCTGACTGGTACAAATAATGGGTATGTCATATGTTAATCAGCTTCTCTGCATAAATGATCCAAATGGTATAAATATATCCTTGAAATGTAAACACTCTAGCAATTTTCTTTTCCTGTAAAGTGCCACATATATGCATTCAATAAATATGGATTATATTTTCAACATATAGAATACAGTGGCCTGCTTTCTTCTACAACAATACATTTTACACCAGAGGCTTTAAACACAAGAAACGTAAAAGCAATTCTACTAAACTGCACATAGTAGAATAACATACTATGTCAGCCTGGATGAGTTTTTATTTTGCCTACAGACATATTGAAAACTACTTTTTACTGCTCTGCCTTGACTGGGACCTGGAAGGTTTTATTCTAAGAAAAATGTATTTCAGTGGTTACTTTCAGTTTTTTTATTTGTGATCTCCTTTTGTGTATTTTAGAACTAAATTAATAAGTAAAATATCCAGATTTTTTAAAGGAGAACTCCAGGCAGATAAAAAAAGACACAAATTAATACAATTCTGTATTTAATAATATATCATTAAATGTATTTATTTTAAATGCATTTAGCTATTTGCCTGGAGTTTAGCTTTATGTTTTTTTAGATATCAGTTAACAATGTATATAGAATACCAATAATAATAATACTAATAAATAATAATAATTATCATCATCATAATTACTCATTTACAATTTATATTGCTACTGATATATGCATTTTGTGCTAGCTACACTGTAAGCCATAAGTAGCATATCACAATTTAAACTTGGACAGCATGGTGGATGTCAATGATATAGTTATTTTTTACTTATTTTACATTTAGCTGCATCAGCTTTGCAGTTTGACTCCTTGCCAGTCCCACTTGTCTAAAATCAAATGAAAGTTTAGAAAATTGTACTTAATTTGAGGCAAGGAAAATGATAGCTTTTAGCTCGCAAGCCTATTTTATACTCATTAATAGGTTCATCTAAATTACAGTCACATGTATTAATCATATGCACATTTACATTTTTAAGATCCTGCACTACAGATGAAACTTCAATCTCTGAATATTATTAGTCTTATGAATGTTTTTATTTTGTTCAAACTTTCTAAGTCATTTAACTGTCCCTTGACTCCAATGTCAATTTCCTTTAAATGATTAAGTTCTAAACTGATGCAAGTGTTTGTCTTATTAATCCCCTGCTGGTAAACAAACTGTAAAACAACCTCTAGCGCTAAATGCTTCAAGCAGGGAATGTCGTCTACATTCAGTAGATTCAAGAAATAAAATCTGATCATGGACACATTTGAAGTCATTTAGATAAAGTAAAGTAGGGCAACATCCAGTTGGCAAGGCTGGAACAGTCAAAGCAATCAGCACCAAGTGCAGTAACAGATAAAACGCTTCTGCTATATCAACAAAGTAAATATTCTCAAAGCTAATTATAATATATAGACACTGATGTATGAAGCTGTGGGAAAGGGACATATTATTTTCCGTAGAGAACTGAAATATGAAAATGAGTGTCTTTTATTTATGTATCAAATTGTGTTGTTTGATAAATGGATGCTGTTTAATCAAACGACAGACAATAAAGCATACAGTTCCTCTTTGTTGTATAAACTAAACTTCATGTATACTGTATTAGTTGTAGCATTAGGTGAATGAAAGGCTCACATAAATATGTATAAAGGAATGAATAATGAAAGAAAACATGTTTTCAAGGTGATGGAAAATAGACATGTTCAATGATTAGAGGACACCTGTCTTGGGAGAAATATGAAGGTTTACCATGGCTAAGCTCTCTTCTGAAAAATGCTAATTGTCTGGCTATTATACTGGTCCTTTTGTTTTCAATATTTGAAATCACTGATCTATACCAAATATGGCGATAAGGACTGCTGACTTTTCTTGACTTTCCTGATCTAGATATTAGTTCCAGGTCAGTGACTCAGTCAGTGAAAGTTCTAACGATACTGGGCCAGAATTACAGCAAAGAAACTAGCATTTTTAGAAGAAGGTCTGCAATTGCAGCCTCCTATTTTGGTGATGACGAGTTAACTTCAAGGTCATGCACTGCATAAAATAAAAGCACCAAAGATTATGAGAGTTTGTAACTTCCATTGCTTATAATATCAATAATTTTCAGCCCAGGTATTATAGACACCCTTAACAAAGTTTTCAGTTATAGCATTGTCTTTTCCAATAGAGCCTGAGTGGTAGACTATAAGACCTGGGTATGAGGGAAAGTTGGTAGCAAGTAACTACAGTCCACAAATCAGACAATCCTGTAAGACTCATTATATTATCAATGTGTCACCTGGCCCTAAACGCATATACATACAACAAAAAAGTTACATATTTGGGCAACTGTAGAGTAACAACAAAAATACATTTGATTCCATTCCAGTATATTCAAGCAACAATCGATAAATGCGCCCTATACATTTATTTTTTTACCCTCCCTTCACAAAAAAAAAAAAACAAATACTGATAACAGACCAGCATTTTCTTCACTTTCTCAGTTCCTTTCTATACTCAAACACAAGAGATATTCCTCCACCTTTCTCTAAAATCTATGTATTACAGAATGCATTTTTATGAGCTAGTGTTGGAGTTTTATAATATGTTAGCCTGGGCATAACTGATAGCGTAGCTTGGCAATGTGAAATATACCAGTGCATTTTGTGTAGTCCATTCCAAGCTTAACAGGGTTGTATAATGGAATTGGCTGGGTAAAGTAGCTTTGTTTTCAGTCTTATGTCTTGCAAAAGCTAAAGGTGAACAGCACAAATAAGTTAAAAGTGACTAGCACCCTACATGCAATACTAATTATTTTTGTAATTTTGAGATGAAACTATTTACCTGCCTCTTTCCCCTTATATCTAGAAACAACAAGCTCAAACTTTTAGCCAAATAGATATTTTATATAGGTATAAATACAATTAGAAACTCGAATGCATTTTGAAAGTTTGCATTGTAGTGAGAAGTTACATTTCTTTGTTACATTTCTTTGACACGTTGTTATCATTGTATTAGTCCATGTGGGAGGAGACTGTCCACACAAAGTGGTTTGCAAGTCACAGAGGATCATTAAGAAGCACTATTTGGAGTGGAGCAATTTGGACACTTGTTATTTGTTACATTTCATTGACACATTGGTATAAATGTATTTGTTTATGTGTCTATGTGGATATATGGCATATGTGTGAACACTGTTGCTGAGTAATATTTGTTGACACTTGGGGGTTGATTTACTAACCTTATAAACACGCCACAAACAAGTATACACCTCTGTAGTGTGTTCCCTCCCAGCATGATCTATGGGTGGAATCTAAACACCTTTGTAGTGTGTACACACCCAGCAGGTGTGTTGTGCAAAACCCTGCATGAATTGCAAGGTGAGGTTGTGTAAATTAGCTCTACATTGTGTTGCTAGCGTTGATGAATGCAGGAATGTAAATGCATGAGCTAACCATTTTTGTCTAAACTGTGAAGCAGCATTATATATGCATCATGTGCATGATTTTTCCATATATGGCATTAGTGGAAATATGCTTTTAGAGACTTTTTGGTTGATAAATACGTTTTGCTGTGTAAAAATCACACGCACCTGGTGCGTGCGTGTGTTTAGGTTAGTAAATCACCCCCTTGGTGTTATATATAGATACACTGTATTATTACAAGTAGATGTGGTTAAAAGGTGTAACTGTGACACCATCATTTAGAGAAATCAACATTCCACTCATATTGATCTATTCATTTTTTGCACAGAGATAGACAATTAATTAGTATAATTGTAGTGTGTTTCTTTACATTTTGTGTTGGTGGCTTAGTTCTTATACTTATAGTTTTATAACACAGAAACGTTTTGTATTATATACACTGCAGAGGTGACCACAATATTTATCATCTTCCAAACCATAGACCTCAGGGATTGGTTGGGTCAGATACATATTTATTCTTAACCATATACCTGACTTTCCCAGTTTATTACTGGAACATCCTTCAAAAAACAGGCAAAATCAATCAATCCACTGAGCTTAGACAAGACCTGCAGAGCCTAGAGAAAGGGTAAACAAATGCTCAGGCTGGATACAGCCTAGCTGCCACAGACACTACATTGAATTAGGGACACAACATCATAGGGCAGGGTCTCTGCATGTAAGTAAAACTGCAATCTTCTTGCACTGATCAATGGCTAACACCATACAACACTATTAAATGATGACACTTTAATAAATATTTAATTTTGTTGTAATTATGTTTCTTTCTGCCTGAGGTTAAGCTATTTTTTTTAATTAAATATTACATCTTCTTTGAAAAGATAAAAGCATAATAAAGTAAACATTAAAGTAACTCTGTCACTATTAAAAAAAAGGGCTTTGCTGCAAAGAAAATTACTCAATAACTCTGTCACAGTGTGAGTGATCCTATTCGAGATGCAGAGGGCAGGGTAATTACAAGGCAAGTCTCAAAGTCTTTAAAAATAATGTCAGTGGCCCAGTTCTCTATATAAAAAAAGAAATCACCAGAAAAACAGACAGTAAATTCAAAATCTGGCCAGTCCAGTCAAAACCAAACAAATGCCTACCCTGTTTGTGTGCATGTCTCCCTACCAAGCTGCTAACCTACTTCCTAATTCACTGACTTCTTGAGGAGATCTGATGGGGGAAAGGTAGGAGTCTGTAGCACAATGAGGTGACTAGTAAAGATCTCTGGGTGTATAAAAGGGCAGGTAGACTGGGTCTGGTGATTGCATTAAGGGCCTAGTGGGGGACATTTGTGTATGCATGTGGGGTTTCATGAGCTCTGAGAATGCATAATTGGGTTTCAGTGTGCCCTATGACTGCATGTGGCATCTGTTGGGGCTCTGGAACTGTTTCGTAAGCAGGTCTGCAGGTGAGTCTGGCACAAGGAGATCTGGAAGTGATTGAAAATGTAATAATCCATGTTAAGTTTGAATCTGAACAATGATTATCAATGTAGAATAATTCTTACTGAACGGAGACGTACAATAAACACTCTTTAGCTTTTATACACTAGCTAACACCAACAAGGACCTTTACCATCTGCAGGTATGTCAGAAGAAAAGCAACTCTACGTGTAAAGATTTAAAATGTGTGTTACTATCAAACAGGTCACTAAAACATTCATATATTTTAACCTTGTTCACATTTTCCAAGGTGCACTTTTTAAAGTATATCTAAAGCTAAAACTTTTTTTAGATTTGGATAGAGAAGAGAGAGAGAGTTTAGAACTCCTGTCTGTCCTCATTAGGGAGATTCACCTTTTGTCAGTGAAGGCGGGAGAAACTCCAAAGTTTTAAGTTGCCAACAGCACATGAAAAGAGGGAAAATCATCCAATGGGACACAACTTCTGGTGACAACTGTCTGCGAGGGAATTTTCTTCCTTTTGGAAAGATTTCCTGTGATATCCTGTTGGCTTTGGGATAGGAAGTTAAGGTAAATCTCCCCAATAGGACACAGATGGCAAAAAAAAAATGTGGCAGGTGTTATAACTCTCCCCTACTGTATCCTTAATTAAAAAATGTTTTGGCTTTGGTTATACTATAGGCCACCAGTTCCATTTTTCCTGGTGCTCTGGGAAAAATATAATCCTAGCAATACCGATGGTCTGAGCTCAGAATGTAATGAATATAACCAGAGGCTCTGGAGTTAATGTGTGGCATGTATAATGTGGTATGTATAATACTTTCTGTTATTACTAGATGTTCCTTCCTAATCCATTGAACTACTGCATAGAATGCATTAAGTGTAGATGCACATGTGTATCTAAACTAGGGCTGCGGAAATTAACGATTAATTCCTCGATTAATCGTTCATTTTTTTAGATCGATTACAATTTTTTTGATCGGTACTCACCTCTCCGCCGCCTTCTGCGTCTTCCGGGAGTTCCGTTGGAGATCCGGTGACGTCATGGACATCGACATCACCGGACTCCTCCCCCTTCCCCAAGTGGCTCCGTCAGCTAACAAAGGGAAGGGGGGGGGGCCCGGTGATGTCGATGTCCGTGACATCACCGGACTCCTCCCCCTTCCCTTCGTTAGCCGAAGCACGAGCGCCAGCCAAAGCCTATTGGCCTATACATATACAAAAGATTACACAGAGGATCATCACCAAACACATCAATGACCAGGCAGAAAAGGCACATCTGGCTCTCGGGGGACACAATGAAGAGGGAGTTGGTGGGGGCTTTACAGATTGTGATCGCTTTGAGATTAACACCATTACTATCCAAAGATGTAATAAATGACCCATCAGCTCCTAAGCTGAAAATGACTTTGCTTTGATTATCTGGATGCACCTCCCCCATTGGGAACCAGACTCTTAACCCCTTGATATCCCTCAAGTCTATAATTAATCGAAATTAATCAATTAATCGATTTTTAAAAATTCGATTAATCGAACACGAAAATTGTAATCAGTAACAGCCCTAATCTAAACCCAAATACAAAAAATATAACATATTGCAGCTTACCAGTCTTTAGACATATTGGCTGTATTATTTCAACAAGTAGGAAAATGCCTTTTGATTTTGCCAGAAATGCAGGGTCCTTGTCATTTTCTGAGAGGTTAAAAGAAAGCACAGAGAACCCTATCTTTATTGTGTAAACTACTAGTCACCATGTAATAGAGATGAACAAAGGTGAAAATGTTTGAAGTTCCGCGTGTGACAACAATGACTGCCACTATAGATATGGTGGAGACAAAAATCATAGACATAAAGGGACAGGAAATGTGTTATTTGCGGGATTTCCAGGGGAAAAAAATGGAATAAAAGTAAACAAATGCAGCCACCACATCTAAGGACTGGTATGCAGCAATATATTATATTTTTGTTTTTGGGTTTAGATACACTTTAAAAAGTTTGTAAGGAACCTTTGCAATACCACCTCCATAAGTCTTAATTTGTGACAGAGCTTCTCTCCATATGAACATTTTGCATGATCAGTCATATTCTGAGTAATAAAAAAACATCTGTCTGAAAGTAATTCATAATTTTGTGTGCTACTATGGGTTTGATCTACAGCGAGCATAGTTTATCTGTGAATGGCAGATAATGCTTAACAGAGGCACCTTTTAATCTGCTTCATAAATGCAAGCAGAATAATTATTAAAATAGTAGGAATTGAATTGAAAAAAAAAAGAACATTTAAGCGCATATAAGCAAAACAGTAATGACAGCTGGAATGATGTGCAGAAATGAAATGATAACAACACACTTTCATATCCAATAGCTAATTCATCTCCTTGGGGTGTAGCAAGTGCTTTATGTTCATACATTTTTTCTTTCTGATTTAATAATTCTTTCTTAAATGGCATCGCTTAAATAATTATTGAAACAATTAATAAAGACATGTTGAACTTCAACTGTTAAAGCACTTTACATAGAAAACAAGTTACTCATGTATAGATAAGCAGAGCATAAAATGAATAAAGATGCATACTGATTCCACCTATTCTCTTGAGAGACAATAGTCACAAATATTGTTTAGTTGCCGGAAAGTGTGAAAACAGCTCGATGTAAAGAGGAGGTAGGTTTTATCTTGAAATAAACATATTGTATATTGTATTATTTCAAGGACAATAGCCACAACTATTGTACAGTGGTGGGCAAGTGCAGCTCAGCAAAGAGCATCGGCTGATACCTGTAGCTGAAACAAAGTTAAATAAAACCATGCCCAAGCCCGGTGGTCTGAGCCCTACTTTGTGTCAGTGCGTTGCCACCCCCCATATAATCTGATTGAAGTTTCCCCCAGAGTGGCAGATTTCCAGCAATTTATTTCAATTTTAAATGATTATAAAACATATTATATATTAATGTGGTGGTTGTGCTGCACACAGCAGAGGCCAGGCATGATTGCTACTCCTCTGTTTTGGCAGCATAAGCCTTCTTCTTATGGACACTCAGCAGCCATTTGTGTTTTTCAAATATTAATTGCGCTGGAGGCATAACTGCACGGGAAAACCTACAGCCATAGGATAACCACCCTTTCACAATGCAGGGGAAAAGGTAGGTAGCAGCAAATGGAGGAAGGGATTTCTATTGTTAGGGACAATGGCAGGCCGCAGCAGCAAAAAGTTAAGTTTGGAATCCTATGGCTATAAACTTCCCACCCTTCCTCAAACCAGAACTGCCCCCACCCCCCAAAAAAATAAAGGCATGAGGAAAAGGAAAGGTAGAGGTACTACATGTGGAGGTAGTAGGTGGCGAGCATTCCTGATGCGTCCTCCTCCACCTTCTTTTCTCCTCCACCTCCACCACCTTGTTTTCCTTCACCTCCTCCATCCCCTTGTTCACCCCTTCCTCAACCAACTCCATTTGCTCCTTCTCCTTTTCCACCAACTCCACCTCCACCTCCTGCTCTGTTTCTTTCAATCTTGCTATCCCTCTGCCAGCAAGACCAATCCTACCCTCCGCCTTCATGTTTTTGCATTCTTTTTTTGTCTTAACTTTCTTAAATGCTAAAACATATATCAGAGGCTGTCTGGAGAGGCTCTTTACTTTTTTCATCCAGTCAGTGGCTAATTATGCAGGAGGTAGTGAATTGGTGACTAACAAAGCCTTCATTTTTTTAATCCTCCCAGCCACTTACCTGAAAGTACAGCTAATGCACACTTTTCTCTTCCCCCTCTACTCCTTAAGGTTGCAGAGCAGACAATAGCCTGCAAGTACTGCTCAAGTGCCCCCTCTTCCCCTCAAAGACACAGAGCATCCACTTGCCTGCAAGTGCTACTAATGTTCCTTCCTTTCTACTTGAGTGCACAGAGTAGCCACTTGCCTGCAACTGCTTTTAGTGCTTCTCCTTGTCCTTTCCCTCTTCTGATAATCCCCCCACAGCCCCACAAACTGACTATGTGGAGTTGGTGGAAATGCAGTAAATTGCTCTGCTCAGTTCATTGTCAAACTATAAAACTCTGCAGTTTTTTAGTTTTTTAATGTATCTGTGGCTGAAGTGAAAGAAAAAATTGGCCCCATGCTAGCTGTCTTAACGCAAACTTGCCAAGCATCCCTTTCCATGAGCTAATGCCCTGTGCTACAGAACAGTAGATTCCTTTTGTTCCAAATTAGGACATAGGACATAGGGCTCTCCACCTGACATAATGTTTATATCTGGCAGTGGGTGAGAAATAAACAAAGTCTGCTATTGGCTATTTCAAATTGAAATAGCCAATAGCAGGATGGCTATTGCTCCACCCACTGTCTTCTGTCAATCAGCAGAGGAGCGAACCTGAGAGAGAACTTTCTTTTTTAGGTCCACTCCCTTCCATCCCTGCCCTGGTCAAACAAATACAGACAGGGATGGCAATGCAGACTGGGCACTTTTGGTAGGTAAGCCTCAATACCACATTGTCCCTTTGCAAAACTAGAACATGGTTCCTTGCAAGATAATTTAGAATCTTGCCTTGCATAGGTAATAACTACAAGGAATACCACCTTGTACTTGAGACTAGAGAGAGCAATGGGTTTAAAAAGGCAATTTCTGCAGATCAGAGAGAACCAGATTCAGATTAGTGATGGGCTCGATGTTCGAGTCGAACAAGGCTTCGACTCGAACATCGCTAGTTCATGTGTTTGGTTACCACACGAACTATCAGGACAATCGGCTGGCTTTTCGCACACCGAGTTCCCCACAGGGCACTGCGCACCACACAGTGCCTTGTGAAGCCCTAATTGGGTGAAGCCTTGCAGCTGACCACAGGTCAGCGGCAAGACTTTGCCCGATCACGGCACAATGCACTGAAGAGCCATGACTGGGCAAAGTAATGATGACTTTGCCCAATCATGGCTCACCTGTCAGGTGCTGTAGAAATGTGAACAGTTGGGCAGACTAGCTAGCTGTTACCGCTAGCTCTGCCCAATTGTTTATATTTTTCTGGCATCTGCCAGAATGCCATTCTGCGGCAGGAGTTCGTGGTCAGCGGGCGTCGGTTTTTAAAATTATTTCTATTTATTGGTTTCTTGTTTTTTTTTGTCAAGTTGGCATCGTCGTGGACAATGCTGGACTTTGCGATTGACCCTTGATTACATCGGTGGATCAATTTTGTGGGGGGGTTTTTAACAATAACGGAATTGTCAAATTCCCTCGTTGTGTTTTTTATTTTAGTTAAAGGATTTTTTTATAAAAGTCTGGACATTTTATTTAAATGTATTTTAACACTTTAGTGAATGGGTAGAGGTACAAGTACCCCATACTCATTAACAAGGGCCGCATCTGGGTTCCCCTTTATTAAAGCGGTACCTGGATGTGAATAAGCCCCCTGCCCGCACCCCACAACCAACGCCCCAGCGCTTGTGGGGAAGAGGCCCTTGACCCCATCAGCACAGGAACAAGGTGCCTTTCCAGGGGCAACCCTGGAAAAGCACCCTCCCGATGCGGAGGGCATGTAACCTTGTATGGCAGGGAGGGGGGGACGAGCACGGGTCACACGTCAGCCCTATTGATCAAGAACTGAGCAATGACATACAGCTGATCATTCAGTTCACAATCTTCTCCCTGTAGAGAGGGGTGACATACCTCTGTCAGCGAGAAAGGAAGTGAGTTTAAATCATTCCAATGGAGCCATGGATTGCAAATTGCCTGATTTCCCAAGTAAATTTTGGGACGGACATTTTATCTGCTGGGAGACAATAGACTTAAAGTGAGAGATAGAGGTGTTAGGGATTGTTAGGGATGATGATATTGTGTGTCTACATTTTACTATCATACATTTCTTGTTAGCAAACAGTTCTGAATATTGAGCCCTCCCACAGATCAGCTGCAAAGCTGATTTGTAACCTGTACTTCCACAGGCTTGCAGTTGTTCTTTGCACCTTTGTTCTGTGGGTCTGCCGGTACTTGTGGTTCTACAAGAATGTGCTCTGCTCTTGCTACACTGAGCTAGCAGCTATGAGTGATGCCTAATATACCTTGCTTGTTGGCTACTCCCTGTCCTCCTATCTCTCTATTTATTTAAAACCTGTTCAGACCAGTTCCCTTTGACTGGACAACACTCCTGTTGCCTTTGAGTTCATATTTGTCCCTTTGCATCTGACCTGCTTTTAATTGGACTGATCTTGCATGTACCAACTCAGCTTAGTTCTCCTGATTATGTTTGTCTACCGCCAGCCCTGACCTTTGGCCTGTCTTCTGGATTTCCATCCTCTCTATTGCCATCTCACCTATGCAGTGCTGCCCCATTCCTTGAGTCAGCACACAGCCCAAATGTATGTGTTTATTAAAAAATAAATATACACTTGAAATTTTATTTGAGTCAAAGTACAAATTGCTCAGAGTTTTTTTTATTTACACCCCATACTGGTACATACCATTGGGTGAGAAAGTTGCTTTTGCATCATTGAGAGAGTGTCCACTTTTAAAAGTCTCCATACTCACACAGAGTAAAAACTGATTCCCAAGCTAATTTTGGAGAAAATTTGAAATTCTCAGCTGAGCTAACATTTCTCTAAATGTATAACAGTATAACACAAAGTAGTATAACACAATAATATCTTAAAGGTGATCTAATTCTCACCCACCACTTCAACATGATGTTTTAAATATGCAGATTAGATTTTTATGAATAATCCAGTTTTAAGTGTTTATGTAGATTGTTTTTTTACTATACAACGTTATTTATACCGATAAGGGTTCATGTGTTATTTATTAATCTTTTACTAGAACCTTATCCTGTTGCAACTGCGTATGTTATGTTCCTGTCCTAAGGTGGCTTGACTTTTTTTATATATGGCATTGGGCCCTTCATTCTAATGACAACCAGAGGAAAGACAGTTAGTTAGTGTCTTAAGCGTGTGCTATGTCACTATCATACCTTACTTTATTAAAAAGCATATTCCTACACCTGTATGTCCTGACTAATAGTGAAATACATGTAAATAAAGTTTCCATTACCTACTGTAAAGCTAAACACTTGCTATACTTAAAAATTCACCTTCAGTTGGGGCCCTTTGCACTGCAAGGGTTAACTGTTCTTTCAGCCTAAGGGTGAAATCCTTACATTGTTCCTCACTCCTTTCACATTATATGACTAGTACCCCCTCACCTGTCAGCCAGTCACAGCTTTCCAATGTCATTGAGCACAATGAAAGACCAGCAGTTTTACATTCAAGGACACCTAAGGTCAACCTACATCCTGGTAGTATTGATGAGGAGAGGAAAACACTTGCTACTGGACTGTGAAGAATAAGATATTCCTTAGAGTGTGTGGGATGATTTATATTTGTCCATGGAATAATAATTGAATTAAAAGATTGGTAAATAAAATATTTTTGAGTTAACCACTGTTAATGGCTGTGTAAGAAATTACCTTACTGGCTGATTCACACTTTAAAATACCCTAAGTCTGGCACTACAGTTAGGCAGCTCTGTGTCTGGCCTTCAGTGGGCCCATTAGAAGACCATTACAGCAAGGTAAAATTAAGTGGATAATCATGTCAGGGTATGGTAGACACAGCAAAATTGGCCTTTAGTAAGACAGGTTATGTTGCAGTACGTACATAAATAAACTAATTAATAGCTTTTTTATAATCTAAAAAAAACATTAATTTATAAAATGTAAAAAAAAGTTTGTCATAATAATTAATTTAAATGATACAATAAAATGCTTAAAATATTGTAGTGCAAATAATGCATGTTAATAAGAAGCAGTAGTTAGTAAACATCTGTTGTTTGAAAGATCCTTGAAACCTTTAAATGGAGTTTCTTTCTGTCTCAAAATCAATTAAAACTGACCTCGATCATTCACCACAAACCTCGTTTCCTCTGCATAGATAAAAGCATACAAAATTAAAAAGGAAAAACAGATGACTAGATGCATTTCCAGTAAGTGAAGGCCTTGCTGTTAAGACAATAACGTTTTTTTTTAATGTTGCTTCTGTGTTAAGAGTTTATCAAGGTCTTTTTTTATATAATCAATTCAGGAGCTTTAGGTTGCATAAATATAGGAGATTGTTCACAATCCCAAATCATCAACCCAATGGAAGTGAAAGCCCAGGGTTAAAGAACAGAACAATAAGAGAAGAAGGTTGAAATTAAAAGAGGAGTCTGGAAATACTGCCAGACTAAATAATTATTTTAGCTTCCTCTGCAGAACAAAACAGATAGACTTCTACAGAACAAAACGTATCTGGACTCTTCACAGAACATAAAGAGCTACCTTGCCTGGTTTTAGATGAAAGGGTATTTTCAGTAGCTTTACAAAAGAAAATGATTAACATTATCTGTCAAAAGCTTTTGTAGGTGCCATTCAAAAAAAAATTACATTTTGACTACCTGCTTATTAAACTCAGACATATTAAGGGCAAGTACAGTAACCCAGAGTTGTCAGATAAATGAAAATGCTGTAAAGCAGTGTTTATTAAAAGAATGTGGAGTGGTCAATTAAACACTGCTTACTGTGCCATGCAGTGATGGGACCCACTATCCTTAACAGAAAATGGATAAAGACAGAGTATCTTCAGTTTGCATATAACTATTATTAAAAAGCAATTTTAATGAATCTGTTAGACATAATAGTCCAGTGAGGAGTTAGTACCAGGTAATGGGATTTAAGGGAGTCAGAATTGAAAAGTCAAGAGCAGAGAGAGAGGAAGAAGAGGAGATTTGAAGTGGGGTTGGGGTAGAGGTTTAAGGAGAAAGTGTAAGAAGTTCTCGGGGAAGGGTAGAGTACGTGTGTAAGAAGTTCGGGGGGGGGGGGGGGGTTTGTCAAGCGAAAAAAAACAGAAATGCCAATTGAACATGCCAAATAATCCATGGCCACATGCTGTCTGCTTGCCATTCTCCATTGTAGAGAAAGGGGGGGGGGGGGGGGGGTGTTTGTCCAACTGAGAGGTGAGGGAGTGGCCCTGTACCTATAGCTGTTTTGCTATATAGAAGTCTTTATATTTTGTTCTGCAGAGGAAGATAGAATGCTTATTACATTTACTAAGCTAAGGGGGAAATCTCCTTGCAAAGTGCAAATTCCCTTGGCAAACTTACTATTTGCATTTAGTAAGTTATGTGTCAAAATAAAAGCTTTAGAAAAGTCATCCTCTGAAATAGTACTTGTGAGTTTTCTCTCCCATTCCTCCACATTGTAAGGCAGGCCAGGCAATAGGTATGATAGAGGGTGGGTGTAAAACATGGAGTTGGAGCATGTGTTCCTTCATTTTGTATGCATACAGTTTCAAATGTGGTGGTATTATTATTATTATCATTATTATTATTATACAGGATTTATATAGTGTCAACAGTTTGCGCAGCACCTTAGAATATACAATAGGAAGACATTACAATCACAATACAATTCAAGACAAGAGTTGCAAGTGATGCACAAGGAGATAGCTGTGTGGGGATGAATTGTTGGAGAATGTGATGGTTGAGTGGTTAGTTTGAGGTGGGATAGGCTTCCCTGAAGAGATGAGTCTTAAGGGATCGCCTAAAGGCAGTCAGAGTGGGAGATAGTCGGACAGGTCGAGGTAAAGAGTTCCATAGATTGGGAGAGACTCTAGAGAAGTCCTGAAAGCGAGCATGGGAGTAGTTGATGAGGTACCTGCAAAACAGGAGGTCTTTAGAAGAGCGGAGGGGATGGTTAGGTGATACTTTGAGACAAGGTAGTAAGAGTTCTATGTAAGGGGCCTTTGCATCTTAAGGTATAGTAATAGCTCCTGAGCTGGAAACAAGTCAGCCAGTGCCCCAGGGAATAAGCCAGGCTTTGGTTAGGGAGTTAACTGGGTGCAAGTCCCCATTTTTCAGTGCAGTGTATATGGTTGAAAGGGTTTGAGGGAACTATTTAAGTAGTTTGGAGCAATGTTGACCGGAGGAATTCAAGAATTTCTAATATCAGGGTCATTGGGCATGTGTATGATTACAATTAATTAATGTGCTTTAAAGAGCAGATCCCATGTACATAGGTCGCAGTTAGGCAAAGAGGAAGGAAATTGTTGAGGATATAAGAATGGATGTACCAAGAAGAGGACCGCCATCTGGGGGTACGGCCGATACTTATGAAAGGGGCACGGGTGCCTGGAGGAGGCCTGGCCCTAGTAGCGCAGGGCCCCAGCACTGCCGCTCCAGCGTCTTCGAGACAGGCTGGGGCCCCAATACCTCCCTCCTCTTCTGATGTCGGACTGGCTGGAAGTGACATCATGTCACTTCCAGCCAGTCCGGCGGCAGAGGAGGTCAGGTGTACAGGCACTCAGAGCAGGTAAGAGGAGCTGGGAGGGAGGGGGATGCAGCCCTGACCAGCCCACCTGATACCACTTCATAGGTCACTCTCAGGTGGGTCCTGTGTCCAGCGCGTCAGTAAGCCCTGCGTCCTTTACGTCACTAAGCCCTGCATTCAGCGGGTCACTAAGCCCTGCATCCAGCGCGTCGCTAATCCCAGAGTCCAGCGTGTCACTAATCCCCGCTCCCAGCGCGTCACTAAGCCCAGAGTCCAGGGTGTCACTAAGCCCAGAGTCCAGCGTGTTACTAAGCCCTGCGTCCAGCGCGTCACTAAGCCCTGCGTCCAGCTGGGCACTAATTCCTGAGTCCAGCGGGTCATGAAGCCTTGAGTCCAGCGGGTCACGAAATCCCTGCGTCCAGCGGGTCACAAAATCCCTGCGTCCAGCTGGGCACTAATTCCTGAGTCCAGCGGGTCATGAAGCCTTGAGTGCAGCGGGTCACGAAATCCCTGCGTCCAGTGGGTCACTAAGCCCAGAGTCCAGCGGGTCACTAATCCCCACATCCAGCGGGTCACTAAGCCCCGCGTCCAGCGGGTTACTAAGCCCCGAGTCCATCGGATCACTAACCCCCGAGTCCATCGGATCACTAAGCCCCGGGTCCAGCGGGTCACTAAGCCCAGAGTCCAGCGGGTCACTAAGCCCAGAGTCCACCAGTTAACTAAGCCCTGAGTCAAATTCATATACTGTTCTGCATTGCAGTATAAATGTATTGCTGGGATTTGTAGTCCCCCTACAGCTGGTGTCATTGTGCTTTAGAGTGTAAGCTCCTCTGTACAGAGACTGATGTGACTGTCCCAGTGTTCTCTGTACAGCACTGTGGTATATGTCAGAGCTATATAAATGTTTAATAATAGTGTGTGACTGGCTCAGTGTGGCGGCGGTGCGGGAGGGCCAATTTCTGATGGCTGCCCTGTGGCTAAGTGTTTCATCGTAAGGATGTATAGGTAAGGGGAAAAGGGGCAACCCTGCTGTGTCCTGTTCTGAATATGTACAGGGTCCAAATGTATGCCAGTATTGCTAGGATTCTTGACATTAGACAAGGGGGAACATCGCTTCACTGCATTTAGGTAGAGAAGGCATAATGGGAGATAGGATTTATTGGTATAGTCCATGAGAGGTAGTGTGTCAGTAGTGTTGTTCCTTGCTTGCTGATATGGGACAAATCCAACCTGTTTTATGTGGATCAAGGAAGGAATATACATTTCCAGGTAATTTGTGATAATCTTAGCATATAGTTAATGAAGTTGATTTGGGGTATAGGTCTATAAGTGGCACATAATGATATATCTTTGTTTTACTTGAGGATGATTGATATGTAAGCCTCTTGTGACTGTTTAGGTAAGGGACATTCTTCAGAGATGGAACTAAAGATATCCTTTAGAATCAGCAAGAGAGAGAGTTGTGTAGGTGTTGTGAGAATTAGCTCCAAACAGTAGTGTGTTAAGGATACTTCCACTCGCTTAAGTTTTCTTTTTAGGGCTTCTTTGCCCACTTTTATTAATTCAGAAGTCAAAAAGATTCCACACAGGTTTTTCCCTCACAGGGGTTTTCCCAATTTATAGTACACACAGTACTGGCAACGAAAACACAAATTAGGCTTCTTGGCTTGTACCTTCAGCATCTGGCCGTTTGGACCCTCTGATCCTCTTGCTTTGTCTGTTTTCTCAGACTAGTCACACAGGCTGGTCCTCACCACATCGGTGTATTGCCACACAGGCTGTATCACACCCGCTTGCCACACAAGCTGGTTCCAGGGTTGAGCCATCCAGACCCCTGCACAGAGACCTTCTCTGTCTAACAGGTGGAACCCTGAACATTAACCATCATTCTCTTCATAATGGCTGTGCACAAGTGCAGAACCACTCGGTGCTGGCCACTACTAAAGTCTGATACCAGGAATGGAGATTCCATCCCTCCCAATGCTCTTTGAAATCGCCCAGTTCCAGGAACCCAAGCCAAATCCGGAAAACCTGGGAAGAACTGCAAAGCCAGCTCTTTCCCAGTAAAAGTTTGCATTTTTTGGAACTACTCACCCCCCCCTGGCTGAGAGTCCTAGGTGACTGCACTGCCACAGTGTTTATAAAAAAGAACTTGACTCAAAAAAAAGGTTGCCAAGCATTCAATGGCTTTCAAAGCCTAGGTAGAGCTTTGTATAGATTGGTATAGGGTCCGGTCAGGTAATACATTTTTAGATGGGGGAGTCAGATGAAAAAATATATTATAGTAAAGTGAAGTTATGTTTAAAGGCAAATGCAAAAGGTAAAGACCATGACTTGTTTAGGGCAGCACATTTTAGTGATGTATGTGCATGTCTGTTTAGCTCTTTTTTTTTAACCCCCTTTTCCACTTACAGAGCTAGGTTATTGTTTTTCTTTTAAATAAATATTCATGTAATTTTATTGGTATCTATCTTCATTTTGTACATTTACCAGTAGCTGCCTCATTTCCCACCCTAGGCTTATACTCGAGTCAATAGTTTTCCCCAGTTTTTTGTGGTAAAATTAGGTACCTCGGCTTATATTCGGGTCGGCTTATACTCGAGTATATACGGTATTTAATTTGTAAACAATTACACAATTGTTAAACCATCCATTACACTTTCAGGTGGAAGCGCCACATATATGACATACACATATCTCTACAATTCTTCCTCGAGTAGATTACCTTACTTGTGCTTCTACACTTTAAAGACTAATGGGTCTATTCACTATGCTGCCGAGGGCAGCCGAGTGAATGACCGGTCAGAAGTGAAGTGAGCCGAACACTGTTCGGCTATTCACTTCAGGCTGGTACAGCTGATTTCAGCCATACATTGGCTGAAATCCGCCGTACATCGGCCTGCTTCGTGTGGCTTCAGGTGGGCCGAACATGCTCAGCATGTTCGGCCGACCC